>NW_012105709.1:2715925-2740964 GCF_000951045.1 Mandrillus leucophaeus | reverse complement strand
GGGGGGGGAGCTTTTAACACTTTTTGTTAGTTTTTTAGATGATTAATAAATAATCTTCAACTTTAGTATATTCCTTACCATTAATCAAGAATGCTAAGTTACTCTTTAATATGACAGTTTTGAAACATTCTAACAAAGTCAAAACTGTTATTTATTGGATAATTGTTAGGATATATAAAAATATCTTAAAATGTGTAGACTAGAGAATTACAAATATTAATTTGGAATTTCATGCACAGTGATGAAATTGGATTCATCTTCTAAGTTAAACTAAATTAGAATTTTGTCCTACTTTATCACCAAATTAAATTGGCTGAGAAATTGAAAAGTAGGAAGTCTGTTAATTCTACAGAATTTGGTAAGCTTTAATTGAGAAGTAATCTGAAGCATTAGACAAAATATATATTAGGAAAGCATAACCCATACACATATGTAAACACTTGATACCCTCCAACATCAAATAAGTATATCCAATTAGAATCCATTGATGTTTCAAGAAAATAAACAAAGTAATGAAATTACCTCATGATTTTTAAGTGCTACCCTACTGTATAATTAAAAAGTGTAATACTTTTATACTCATTTATGCTTTTCTGATTTGCAGGTGTAGCAAGTAATACTATCCAACCTACTCCACAGACTATACCTGCCATTGATCCCGCACTTTTCAATACAATTTCCCAGGGTAAGTCAGCTGACTGTTTTGTGAGATACATTTATCTCCTGTTTTGGGTTGCTGTTTTGTAATTTTACCTTGACAGTACCATATATTTAAATGTTGTTACTTAAATTTGCATTTCTAGGTAATTTGAAATAAATTTCCTTGAATGCCTATGTTCACTAGATTCTCAAATGAGCCAGGATTGTTTGATATTAAAAATACCAACATCCAAAGGTGTCCTCTTTTGTTACAGTTCTTTTCTTCATGCAGTACCGAATATAGAGGAGCAAACGTATAGCCAAGGCTGCCATGGAAGTCTATGCTAGATTATATTAATTTAGTTCAAGATTATTGTGAGTTCTGATTGTGACTTATCTACAGTGTTATTAAATTATCTAAAAAGAAAGGAACTGACCATTATTGAAAATAAAAATCTCTGAGGTTACTTTGGTTGGTTGATTTACAGGCTAAATGATTGGTTTAAGTATAATCTTTACTTCTCTGTTTTTTAGCCCAAATCAGGCATTGTGTTTATTTTGGTCTTTCTCATTCAGACTTTTGTTTTCTTCATATGTCAGATGATATTTAATCCTTTTATATTCAAAGTAAAGATCTTTTTTGTTTTGTTTTGTTTTTTGAGATGGAGTCTCATTCTGTCGCCAGTCTGGAGTGCAGTGGCGCAATCTCAGCTCACTGCAACCTCTGCCTCCCGGGTTCAAGCAATTCTCCTACCTCAACTTCCCCAGTAGCTGGGACTACAGGCGTGCGCCACCATGCCCAGCTAATTTTTATATTTTTAGTAGAAATGGGGTTTCACCATGTTGGCCAGGGGATGGTCTCGATCTCTTGACCTCATGATCCGGCTGCCTCAGCCTGCCATAGTGCTGGGATATTTGGTAAGCTTTAATTGAGCTACCGTGCCCAGCCATTTATTTCTAATAGCTGTTATTTAGTTTCCTCTGATACTGTCTGTTGGTGTGTTTTCACCTCGAATTTTCTGTTCTCCCTGTATGAGTGGGAACTGGCTAATTAAGCCTTCCTGCCTCTCAGCCATTGAATGAGGAGAGCCTTTTGTGGGTGAGCTGGATATCATACCTACCTTAAGAGTCCTAACACTGTCTGGGCAGTTTGTTACACAGTTTTAGGGAGGTGTTCTTTAAATCTCTTGTCAATTTTCCCTTTTCAGTTTTTTCATTCTTTTTCTCTTCTCTTCTCCTTTTAAGTTTTGTAGATTTATTTCCTTTTGTGTTACTTTATCTTTTCATTATGGTTTCAGGAGGAAGAATAGTTAATTATATATGCTTAGTATACCACATAGAACCAGAACCCTAGAATTCTTTACCCATCTAAACTGTCAGGCAGGTGTTAGGGCAAAATAATTTTTATATATGTAAGAATTTTCACCTTTTGCCTAGCACATACCTTTTTTAAGGAACTTAACTCAGGATGTACTCCATCAAGATAAGGGTGGTAATTAAGCAAAAGAGAAATATGAGATATACGAAATGGTGAAATATACTTCTTTAGATACTCTAAAGAAGAAAGATTCTATGATAGCTTTCCCACATGCTTGGAAAGCAATTGCTTCAAAATTAGAATAGGAAATTGGAGGACTCCCATCCTTTAAGAAAAGTAACATGAATTTCATGTAATATATAGAATAGAAGCTTCAGAATATGAAAGACATAGATAAGAAGCCATAGAATCCTGCCAGTAAGAAAAAAACTAAAACAAAACATCTAAGAAAAATTTTGATATTATATAAGAAATCTCAATTTGGAAGCAAACAAAAATATGCCATGATTTTGAACAGTAATAGAATTATGGAATATAAAAGAAAAGGATTTCATTTGACTTAGTTATGACAAAACATAGAGTACTTCATTCAGGATGAAATATAAACATCAACACTGACATTTTAACATTATACTGGAAGTCCTAGCTAGTGCAGTAAGAAAGGAAAAAGAAATAAAAGCTATAAAGATAGGGAAAGAAAAAATAACACTATTTTTGTTCATAGATGACATGATGGTCTGTAGAAAATCTGGAAGAATCAATCAAAAAACTGATAAGCAATTATAGCTGGATTGCTGTATACATGATTAATATGCAAAAATTAATTGCTTTCCACATAGCACAAAACAAGTGGGATTTCAAATTAAAATACACTGCCATTGTGTTTGTATTTACATAAGCACAACAATCGAAAACAAAGTACCATTTACATTAGCATTCCACCAAAAATATTCAGGCATAAATGTAACAAAACCTATTACAAGATCTATATGAGGAAAACTACAAAATGCTGATGAAGGAATCAAAGAATTACATAAATGGAGATTTCATAATCATGCATAAGAAGACTCTGTATTCTCAAGATGTTAGTTCTTCCCAGCTTGATCTATAGATTATGGACAGTTCCCATCAAAATCCCAGCAAGTTATTTGGTGCATATGAACTCCAACTATCTAAAGTTTATACGGGGTGGTAGAAGACCCAGAATAGTCAACATAGTATTGAAGGAGAAGAACAAAGTTGGAGGACTGACACCACCTAGACTTCAAAACATAAATCTGCAGTAAATTAGACAGTATGGTATTGGCGGAAGAACAGACAAATAGATCAGTGAGACAGAGAGTCCAGAAAATAGACCCATATAGAAAAAGTCATATGATCTTTGGCAAAGGAGCAAAGGGAATACCATTGAAAAAAGATACTCTTTTCAACAAATGGTGCCAGAATAACAGGACAGTCACATACAGCAAAAAAAAAAAAAAAAAAAAGTGAATCTAGATACAGACCTTCCACTCATCTCAAAATTTAACTCAAAATGGTATGATGCCTAAATTTGAACTCCAAAACTAGGGACTTCTGGTTCCAAAACGGCAATGTAGAAGCATACTGACTTCATTCCCCACCAACAGAAAACAAAAAAAAACAAATATACAGCACCGAGATCGACACCAGCAACAACCCAGAGCCCAAGTATGAGGATGAAATAGCTCCTGGGGCCACAGAGAAGTGGAAAAACTCCAATAGGAGAATCGGACTTTCACTTTCATAATGCTTCTGCCCTGTCCTTATGCCCACACAGAAAATCTCCGCCACCTCATAATTTCTACACTGGAAGAAGTAAAATTGAAGTGGTCAACCATCGTCCCCACCTTCTTGGGTTCCTTGGCAGGAGACCTGTCCTTGCCTTAACCCACAGGTAGCATCATGACTGCCTGAAGGGAAAATACCACTGAAGACCAGCAGCGACTATTATTCCCAGCCCCAGGAACTTCACTCTGCATCTTGGCCAAAGGAGACACCAAATCAGAGTGACTGTTCAGCAGTACTAAGCTGCAGGAGGTATATTTCCTAGGTCCTGTAAGCACAAACTCCTACCTTGTCTGCCTTCCCACACTGCCAGTGTAATCCATTTGGGACATTCAGTGCTCCAAACATTTACTAGAACTGAGGGAAACCTGGGCTTACGGCGCCACCTAGAGCTGAAAAGGAGGTAGCGACATAGCAGTGAAGATTTGTCAGCAAATACATGCAATAAAAACCAAAACAAGCTGGACAGAGATAACTGGAATAAATAGCTAATTCTTCCAGTGCAAAGACATGGGAAAGACCCACAAGAAACAACAGCAAACAGGGAATCATGACCTTCTCAAAAGGACAAAGCAAAAATCCTGGCCCAGCACGGTGGCTCAAGCCTGTAATCCCAGCACTTTGGGAGGCTGAGGTGGGCGGATTACCTGAGGTCAGGAGTTCAAGACCATCCTGGCCAACATGGTGAAACCCTATCTCTCTACTGAAAATACAAACAAAAAAATTAGCTAAGCGTGGTGATACATGCCTATAATCCCAGCTACTTGAGAGGGTGAGGCAGGAGAATCACTTGAACCTGGGAGGCGGAGAGTGCAGTGAGCCAAGATCGCCCCACTGCACTCTCCAACCTGGGTGGCAGAATGAGACTCCGTCAAAAAAAAAAAAAATCCCAAAACTAACCCTAACAAAACAGCAGTTTGTGAGCTCTCTGACCAAGACTTCAGAATAACAATTTTAAGAAAACTCATTGACCTCTAAGATAATACAGAAAAGCCATAAAGAAATTTGACAGATACTGGAATACTTTTTCAAAACAAAAAATAAAATATTGGAACTGATAAATACATTTGCTGAACTGGAAAAGTCTTTTGAGGCTCTCAACAGCAGAATGAACTAAGCAGAGGAAAAAAATCGGTGAGCTCAAAGACCAGCTATTTGAAAATACACAGTCAGAGGAGGGAAAAAAGAGAATGAAAATGACTGGCTACAAGATATAGATATCTACCTCAGAAGACCAAATCTAAGAGCCATTGATGTTCAAGAGGGAGCTGAACGAGAGGTAGAAAGCTTATTCAAAGAAATAATAACTGAAAACTTTTCAAAACTTGAGAAAGACATAAATATCCAGGTACAGGAAGGTCTTTTAACACCGAACAGATTCAACCCCCAAATAAGACTACCTAAAGGCATGTAGTAATCAAATGCTAAAGGCCAAGGGCAAAGAGAAGGTCCTTAAAACAGCAAAAGATAAGAAGCAAATAGCATATAAAGGAGCTCCAAGTCATCTGGCAACAGCCTTCTCAACAGGCCAGGAGGGATTGGAACAACATTTTCAAAAAAAAAAACTGTCATCTAAGAATATTGTATCCAGCAAAATCGTCACTCAAATATGAAGGAGAGATACAGTCTTTCCTAAACTCAAAAGTGGACCCATCTTGCAAGAAAAGCTAAGGGGAGTTCTTCAGTCTGAAAGAAAACACTAATGTGCAGAAGAAAACATTTCAAGGTATAAAATCCACTGGTAGAATTAATACTTTGTATAGAATTTTTTAGTATGGAGCAATTTTATAATGCAGAGAATAGAGCAGTTAGGCAAAAGAAAGAAAGTTCATCCAAATTGAAAAGGAAGAAAACAAATTAGCCTTGCTCACAGATGACATGATCTTATGCCTGTAGAAACCTGAATACTCCACCAAAAAACTGTTGGAACTGATAAATTTAGTGAAGTTACAGGATACAGAATCAACATACAAAAATCAGTAGCATTTATAAACACCAACAGGAGATAATCTGAAAAACAAATTAAGAAAGCAATCCCATTTACCACAGCTACAAAAAATATAAAATACCTGAGAATTGATCTAACTAAAGAAGTGAGATAGCTATGTAAGAAAAACTATATAAAATTCTGATGAATGTAATAGAAGTGGACACATAAAAAATGTAAAGATACTCCATGCTTATGGATTAGAAGAATTAATATTATTAAAATGACAATGCTACCCAAAGCAATCTACAGATTCCGTGCAGTCCCTATCAAAATGCCAATGACATTCTTCACAGAATGACATTTAACCAAAAAATAAGAACCCTAAGATTTAAATAGAATGATAAAAGACCCTGAATAGCAAAAGCAGAACTGAGCAAAAAGAGCAAAGCTAAAGACATCACACACTGTCTGATTTCAAAATTTACTACAAAGCTATGATAATCAAAACAACATGGTACTGACATAAAACCATACACATGGAGCAGTGGAACAGAACAGAGAATCCTGATATACATTTATGCATTTACAACCAACTCATTTTTGACAAAGGTGCCAAGAACCTACAATGGGGAAAGAACAATCTTTTCAATAAATAGTGCTGGGAAAACTGGATAACTGTATGCAAAAGAATGGAAATAGACCCCTATCTCTCATGATACACAAAAATCAAATCAAAATGAATTAAAGACTTACATCTGAAACTTCAAATCTAAGACCTATGAAACTAATACAAGAAAACATTAGAGAAATGCTCCAGGACATTGGCCTATGCAAAGATTTTTTTTGTGGAAGACCTCGAAAGCATAGGCAAATAAAGCAGAAATGGCCAAATGGGATTCGATCCAGCTAAAATGTTTCAGCATGGCAAAGGAAGAAACCAACAAAGTGAAAAGACAACCCATGGAATGGGAGAAAATATTCACAATCCATCTATCTGACAAGGGATTAATAACCAGAATATATAAGTAGCTCAGGCAACTCAATAGCAAAAAACAAATAATACAATTTAAAAATGGACAAAAGATCTAACATTTCATATATGAAATGTCAAGTATATGAAAAAATGCTCAGCATCACTAATCGTCAGAGAAATACAAATCAAAATCACATTGCAGTATCATTTTACCTTAGTTAAAATGGCTCATACCAAAAGACAGGCATAGAGAACAGTGCAGTGGTTTCTCAAATAACTAAAAATAGAAGTACCATATGGTTCAACAATTCCAAAAGAAAATCCAAAAGAAAGGAAATCAATATGCTGCAAGAAATCTACAGTCTCATGTTTATTGCAGCACTATTCACAGTAGCCAAAAATAGAATCAACCTAAATGACAATCAGTGGATGAATGAATAAAGAAAATGTGGTATATATACACAGTGGAATATTATTCAACCAAAAAAATAAAAGAATTATATTATTTGCAGCAACATGGATAGAACTACAGGTCATCGTTTTAAATAAAATAAGCCAAGCCCAGAAAGACACATATCATATGTTCTCACTCACATGTGGGAGCAAAAAAAGGTGGATCTCATGAAAATAGAGTAGATTGGTGGTTACCAAAGGCCAGGAAGGAAAGGGGAAGGCGTGGAGGATGAAAATGGAAAAAAAAAGAATATATGTGTTTTTATTACCGCTGAAATGTATGCTTTGAAATTGTAAAGATGGCAAATTATATATGATTACTTTACCTTAATAAAAATAAGTTTAAGAAGTAAAATGCAAAACTATAAAACCTTTAAAAGATAGCAAAGAGAAAATCCAGATGATCTTGGACTGAGCAATGACTTTTTAAATGCATGATCCATAAAAGAAAGAAATGATAAGGCAGATTTCATTAAGATTAAAATTTTCTGCCCTTCTAAAGATGCTGTGAAGAAAATGAAAAGACAAGCCACAGACTGAGAGAAAACATTGCAAAAGGCTTATCTGATTAAGGACTGTTAACAAAATATACATAGAACTCCTAAAAAACAGTAACACAGACAACCCTCTTTTAAAATTAGCAAAAGACCTTTATAGTCACCTCACCAAAGAGGATATACAAATGGAAAGCAGACATATAAGAAGATACTTCACCGCATATATCATCAGGAAAATGCAAATTAAAACAATGAGATACCACTACACACCTGTTAGAATGGCCAAAATATACAACATTGACAACACCAAATGCTGGTGACGATGTGGAACCACAGAAACTCTCATTCATTGCTGGTGGGAATGCAAAACGATACAGCCACTTTAATAGTTTGGCAGTTTCTTACATAACTAAATGTGTTTACTTTAGGATCCTGCAGTTGTGTCCTTGGTATTTATTTACCTGAATGAGTTTAAAACATATATTCACATGAAAACCTGCAAGCAAAGGTTTATAGCAGCTCTGTTTATAATTGCCAAAACATGGATGGAACCAAGATTATCTTTCTGTAGGTGAATGGATAAATAAACTGCAGTACATCTAGACAATGAGATATTATTCAGTGCTAGAAGGAAATGAGCTATCAAGCTATGAAAAGACATGGAGGAAACTTAAATGCATATTACAAAGTGAAAGGAACCAATTTTAAAAAGCTATATACTGTATAATTTCAAGTGTGTGACATTCTGAAAAAGGCAAACAATAGAGGAGGTAGAAGATCAGCAGTTGCCAAGAGTTAGGGGGAGAGGGAGGAATGAATGAGTGGATCACAGAGAAGTTTTAGGGCAGTGAATCTGTTTTGCATGACACTGTGTATTAGTCTGTTCTCATACTGCTATAAAGAACTACCTGAGACTGGGTAATTTGTGAAGAATAGAGGTTTAAGATTCACAGTTACACAGGCTTAACAGTAAGCATGACTGGGCGGCCTCAGGAAACTTAAATCATGGCGAAAGGTGAAGGAGAAGCAGGCATCTTCCTCACATGGCAGCAGGAGACAGGGAAGGGGGAAGTGCCACACACTTTTAAAACATCAGATCTCATGAGACCTCACTATCACAAGAACAGCAAGGGGGACATCCACCCCCATGATCCAGTTACCTCTCACCAGGCCCCTTCTTCAGTTCAACATGAGGTTTGGGCAGGGACACAAGTCCAAATCATATCATTCTGTTCCTGGCTCTTCCCAAATCTCATGCCCTTCTCATATTGCAAAATACAAGTATCTCTTCTCAATAGTGCACCAGTCTTAACTTGTTTCAGCATTAACTCAAAAGTTTATAGTCCAGACTCTCACCTGAGACAAGGTAAGTCCTTTCCACCTATGAGCCTGTAAAATCAAAAGCAAGTTAGTTACTTCCAAGATACAGTGAGGATGCAGGCATTGGGTAAATGCTCCCATTCCTAATGGGAGAAATTGGCCAAAACAAAGGGGCTACAGGCACCAGGCAAGTCTGAAACCGACCAGGACAGTCATTCAATTGTAAAGCTCCAAAATAATCTCCTTTGACTCCGTGTCTCACATCCAGGTCATGCCAATGCAAGGGGTGGGCTCCCAAGGCCTTGGGCAGCTCCACCCCTGTGGCTCTGCAGGGTACAGCCCCCTTGGCTGCTTTCACAGGCTGGTGTTGAGTGTCTGTGGCTTTTCCAGGTGCATGATGTAAGCTGTCAGTAGGTCTACCATTCTGGGGTCTAGAGGATGGTGGCCCTCTTCTCACAGCTCCACTAGGCAGTGCCCCAGAGGGGATGCTGCATGGGGGCTCCAACCCCACGTTTATTGTCTGCACTCCTCTGATAGAAGTGCTCCATGAGTGCTCCACCAGTGCAGCACACTTTTGCCTGAACATCCAGGCATTTCCATACATTCTTTGAAATCTAGGCGGAGGTTCTCAAACCTCTGCTCTTGCCTTCTGCACACCTATAGGCCCAACACCATGTGGATGCCACCAAGGCTTGGGGCTTGTACCCTCTAAAACCGTGGCCCAAGCCACACCTTGGCCCCTTTTAGCCATGGCTGGAGCTGGACCAGCTGGGGTGCCATGTCCCAGGGCTGCACAGAGCAGCTGGCCCTGTATCTGGCTCATGAAACCATTTTTTCTTTCTAGGTCTCCAAGCCTGTGATGGCAGGGTCTGCCGTGATGGTCTGAAATGCCCTAGAGACATTTTCCCCCACTGTCTTGGCTGTTAACATTTGTCCCCTCTTTACTTATGCACATTTGGGTGATAGGCTTATATTTTGCCCCAAAAAATAGGTTTTTCTTTTGTACCACATAGTCAGGCTGCAAATTTTCCAAACTTTTATGCTCTGCTTTTTAAATATAAGTTCCAGTTTTGGATAATCTCTTTGTTCATGCATATGAGCGTATACTTTTAGAAACAGCCAGGTCACCTCTTGAATGCTTTGCTGCTTAGAAATTTCTTCTGCCAGATACCCTAAATCATCTCTCTCAATTCCAAAGTTCCACGGATCTCTAGGGCAGGGGCAAAATGCCTCCAGCCTCTTGGCTAAAGCGTAGCAAAAATGACCTTCCTCCAGTTCCCAGTAAGTTCCTCGTCTCCATCTGAGACCACCTGAGGCTGGATGGACTTCATTCTCCATATCATTATCAGCATTTTGGTCAGAATCATTCAACAAGTCTCTAGGAAGTTTCAAACTTCCCCACATCTTCCTGTCTTCTTCTGAGCCTTCCACACTGTTCCAGCCTCTGCCTGTTACCCAGTTCCAACATTGCTTCTACATTTTCAGGTATCTTTATAGCAGTGCCTCACTCCCTGTACCAATTTTCTGTATCAGTCTGTTTTCACAGTGCTATAAAGAAGTACCTGAGACTGGGTAGTTTATGAAGAAAAGAGATTTAATTGACTCACAGTTCCACAGGCTGCACAGGAAGCATGACTGGGAGGCCTCAGGAAACTTACAGTCATGTGGAAGGCGAAGGGGAAGCAGGCACCTTCTTCACATGGCAATAGGAGAATGAAGGAGGAGGTGCCACACACTTTTAAACCATTGGATTTCATGAGAACTCACTGTCACAAGAACAGCAAGGGGGACATCCACCCCCATGATCCACTCACCTCCTACCAGGCCTTTCCTCCTATTCAACAGGAGATTTGAGTGGGGACACAAATCCAAACCATATCACACTATAACAATAGATATATGTCATTATAAATTTGTCCAAACTCATGGAATGCACAACATCAAGAGTAAACCCTAACATGGACTCTGGGTAATACTGATGGATCAATGCAGGTTCATCAATTGTGACAAATGTGCCACTCAAGTTGGGGAGTTTAATAATGGAGGAAGCTATGCATGGTGGGGAAGAGAAGATAAGGGAAATCTCTGTACCTTCCTCCCAACTTTTCTGTGCACTTAAAACTGCTCTAAAAAATAAAGTGTTTTTTAAAAAATAGTGCATTTATAACCACTGTCACTACCATTACCACCACTTCTAGTACTTCTTATATCCCTTTTCTGCTACATATTTCTCCTTCGTGCTTAGTACTTAATCACCTTTTAATGCATATATGTGTGATATTAATGGATATTAAATATATTGTAATGAATTTGTGGCTGACTCTGGAGAGTGGGATTGCATAGGTAGGTATTTGAAGCACAGTGTTTACTTTTTTACTTTTACGTCTCTGAATAGTATTAGAGTGTTAATGACAACTTACCTCATAAAGTTTTTTGAGCATTGGCTGGGCGTGGTGGCTCACACCTGTAATCCCAGCACTTTGGGAGGCCGAGGCGGGCAGATCACAAGGTCAGGAGATCGAGATCTTCCTGGCTAACACGGTGAAACCTCCTGTCTACTAAAAAAAAAAATACAAAAAACATTAGCCAGGTATGGTGGTGGGCGCCTGTACTCCCAGCTACTCGGGAGACTGAGGCAGGAGAATGGTGTGAACCCAGGAGGTGGAGCTTGCAGTGAGCCGAGATTGCGCCACTGCACTCCAGCCTGGGTGACAGAGCGAAACTCTTGTCTCAAAAAAAAAAAAACAAAAAAAAAGGTTTTTGAGCATTAAGTGATATAATATCTGAATAGTATTTAGCACAGCCCTTGACATAATGAAATTCTGCCTGTATGCATTACTACTGTCGTTGGAATTGTTAAGTGACATCTCTTAGCAATGCCTGTATGTATGAAGGTTCTGTCTGTGTCCTATGCGTTCCATCCAAGTCAAAGGATAATAGAGTATACCAGAATGAGATTATCCAAGGCCCTTGACATAAGAATTTCTAGAACTATCTAGTAAAATTGGAAAGAGCCTCATTAGACTCATTTTGGAGATTATTTACAAGTGTTCTATCCTCTTTTATGACGTTAGATATATCAACTTTGGAAATGGATGCTTATGTTAACTGGGCACGCAGTGTTTTCTCTTCACACCAAGTGATGTTATCTTTGATCCAGTGCGGACCCAGGCTCTCTTTGCTACTGTAGTAGAGAATTTAACTGATAGTTCTAGCTCTCTTCTGCCTGATCTTGTCCTGACCTCTGAAGAGATGAAGCCCTCTTATATATAGATGGTCCTGTCTGCAACTCATCTGGAACTTATAAGCTAAGATTTCAGAAGAGAGATATATTAGACAACCCCTCTAATCTTTGAAACATCTTTTAGGTCCACTTGCACACACTGTGGTTCTGATTATGGCCTCTAGTAAATGTTAATGATAGAAAAAAACAGCTTTTATTTTGGTGCATTAAGCTTATATTGACCATTTTGAGCATAAAATCAGGTAAACTGAAATTTAACACTTGTTCTCTTTCTGAAATGTGTTTACTCTTATATATTTTTTGTTTGTTGAGTTTTTAAATGCTAATTTTAAAGACTCATAATTAGGTGACATTTTTACTCAGTTTAAGAATTCAATTCATATTTTATTAATTGTAGACTACTATATTTTTAAAATAAAGGAGAGCCTGTGTGTTACAAAATAGCAAGTAACATGGTTTTTTAGCTTATATTTTTCATTGTTGAAAATAAATCTAATATCTTTATGTCTATAAATTACATTTTGAATCTAAATCTATACACCGGTTGTTATTTAGTTCTTGTATTTTATATATGAGTTATAATTAGTTATGCATGTCTGTGAACTTTATATATTCTGTATCTAATTATATTTTTCTGTTAATATATTTTCATTCACGTTTTATAAATATTGAAATTATTTCACAAAAATACAGTATTTGTGTTTTAAAATAATTTAATCCTTAGTAGATAAGTTTATAAAACAAAAATAGTAACAGAGATCTTGCCATTATACACATTTTACCTTATTAATAAGTGATACGTCAGCCAAACAGTGCTAAAGCTAATGCTGTAGAAATAAGATTAATCTGACCATTGCGGCCTTCTTTCAGCACGTCCAGTAAATTCTGGATGGATGCCCTGTATATTTAAAAGAGTGCCCCGAGAGAGGAGAGACTTAAAGCACAAAAAGTAGCATTAAAGTAAACTCAATTTTCAACGATGTTTCCTCACCTAGATAGCATATGTAGGGTAAATATATTTTGAAAAACCATTAAAGAATCTGGTAGGTATTTTTCAAGATCAGAAATATGAACTGGAGCATACCTGACTAAATTGTAAACAGAACTGCAGGATAGCTGATGTTTACGTTTAATGGGCAACAAACGCCAAGTCAGTAACCTCTGTTAAAATTGGAATCGGTAATCCCTGATTCACCACAGTGAAGGCCAAATTTTATGTAATCTTATATACTACTAGTTCAACAAATATTTGAAGACTTACTAAAGACTTACTATAGCACCCTACACTAGTAAATATATGTGTATTTTAAAATCTGCAATTTAATTAATGTTTCATTCTATATGAACTTAGTTTTAAAATAGGCTAAATAATTTAAAATACAACTTTTTCGTATTCATGCAGTGAAGTTACTGAGTACCTAGAGATGCCTGACACTGTGCTGAAAACTATAGCATATATTGTTTCAGTACTCTTTTTTGAAAATTTTAGAAAGTAATAATTTGGATCAGAATATTGTATCAGCTTGCCTGGAGTTGCTACCTACTTTGAAATCTTTGATATATAAAATATATACATATGGCGAAATTAAAAGCAACTAAATGAAGTCATTCTGTTTATCAGTACAGTCTTCCACTTATTTCAGACAGAATTGAAATATGTTATCTGCTTGTTATATTCTATGCCTCCCAGCCTTCTGATTAGTACTCCTTAGAATTCTTATAAAAATTTCCAAAGAAAATGGTGGTTATTTCAAAAGACAAGATATAATGTCCATTTTTAATTTTGTCTTTAGAAGTATATATTCAAGGAAATTTGTATCTTAGATTAAATGAAATGTTTTTAATTTTTTGTTACTGAAATTGTTTAGTTGGGCCCTACATATTAATCATACGTATAACTAGAAAACTTGCTAAGAATAAATTTTAGAGAAATAATATGTAATGGTTGTTTACATCTTTAATTGCATATTTCAGTGATATAAAATTTAAGAAACCTTAAGAGATTTTTACATAGATGGCACAAAAATGTAAAATATTTTCATGCTTAAAATAAGCTAGGCAACCTGGTTTTCTTTACATAAAGTTTGTTATTCACTTTTTTTTATTGAAGGTGATATTTATATTCCAGCTCAAATGAGGGTTGAATTGGTTTAGTCTGTGTGTATTGTTCCATGAAGAGAAAGGCTAAGTGATTCTAGCATAGACACCAAAGCTACTATCCTTGTTTGTCCTTGTTGCTTCTTGAAGGAAAATCTTGTTCATCTAAGTTATTACATATTGATGTGTCTATGGTTTATATTAGTAATAAAAAGACAATTGAAAAGAATGAAGAAAATGTATCAAAGTTCTTATGAGATTGACTAAAACTACTGTTTTTACATAGCCTTAAATATATTTTTTAATCTTAAACATAAGCATTTGCCCAACCTTACAGAACACTTTTTATATTCTTATAAATATCTTAATTGTTTTTTTTCTCCTAGGGGATATTCGTCTAACCCCAGAGGACTTTGCTAGAGCTCAGAAGTACTGCAAATATGCTGGCAGTGCTCTGCAGTATGAAGATGTAAGCACTGCTGTACAGAATCTACAAAAGGCGCTCAAGTTACTGACGACAGGCAGAGAATGAAGCCTTTGTATAACAGACCCATGTATTTTTGGCATGAGGAACTAACAGTCCATTACTCTATCTTCAGCCTATCAGAATCACAGTTTTAAGGAAGACTTGGTTTCATTTAATATGACAATGAAATCTGTGTGTATCAGATTTTTATTGAAGCATTCATCAGCAGCCTCAACCAGTTTTCGTTGTCCATTTAGTAGATTCAGTCATCTCTGAGTATATAGGGCTGATGTCAGCAAGACCCTAAAAATTCTCATTGAACCCCGCTTCAACAAATGAAAACACATCTATAAAATGTATACTGGGAATAACCTTTGTATTTACATACATTAGGGGAATTTTTTAAAATCTGTAATGTTTGGACAAACAGATGATATTACTTTGCTATAAAATTATAAATGTAACTTTTAATAAAGATTGCCAGAATATTCTAAATTAGAAATTATGTTTTTGTTTCCCTCAAGACATAAAACAAATATGAACATTCTAAACTGGTGGGTTAATCTGAAAAGACATTCAGTTCAAATTTTATTTTATTCTCATGTTAAATATAACTCCATTAAAAGTTTAATATTTCATGGGAGAAAATATGATAAGGTAAAGAGGTAGAAACACTTTCAGACTTAAGAATAATGTTGATTCCCCAACTGCTTTACCTTATTTATTAAAGCATAAGATGAATTGGTATTTGCTTCATAGGCAGTTTGACTACATGTATTAGAGAATGAAAAGAAGGTATTTGCCTGGAAACTTGGTGCTCTAAATTAAGGTACTCCTCTGCTGCTGTAGAATGGATTCCACACAGTGGATAGCTATGGATGATTCAGAATATTATGTTTAGATTCCCATTTGTTAAGTTTATAAGTTTTGTGGGGAATTATGAACTTGCTGTGTACCACCTGCATTTGTACTGTGTGAAAAATAAATACAAGGATTCGTTTAGCTAATTCAACTTACTACAAAGACAAATGTCTGTTTTTATTTGCCTGCTAGAATTGTCTTTTTTTAAAGTCATTTTTATTTATAGGAATATGGGTGTTTCTATAGGAAGAACAGGTTTTTTTTTGTTGTTGCTGTTTTTAAAGATAAATTTGACAAAGTTACCTGAAATTTATCTGGTCCATTTTATTCATGCTACTAAGATGGAAATCTTTAAACACAAGGGTGAGCAAGCTTTGGCCCATGGATTGGCCACCTGTTAATGTAAATAAAGTTTCTTTGAAACAAGCCTATACTCGTTCATTTATGTTTTGTCTGTGGTTGCTTCACAACTGCAGAGTTGTATGGCTTGCAAGTCTGAAAACATTTCCTGTTTGGCCCTCTAAGAAAAAGTTAGACACCTAGTCTAATGGCCTGTTTGGGGAAAAAACGCATCACTAACTCATAATCATTTATATCCATTATTTTCTGCATAAATGTAATGCTATTGTACAAGGTTTGGTAGAATAAACCAAACTGACTGACTATTCAGACTGACTATTCTAAATTATCACAAAAATATCCCCAAAAAACATGCCTCCTAAAAAACATTTTCCTATCTTTTACAAGATGTATGAACATTTGTAGGGTTCCACATTTGCATCTAGAAATCCAGTGCTCTTCAGAATGTTACTAGATCACCAGGATGACCTTTAGTGTTATATGATGTTCAGCAAATTTTAATTTAAACCTTGGTATGTCTGTACACTAAAAAGTAAACCCATCACCTCCCATTTCATACCATACCTTTTGGTTCCCAGTTGGGAGAGCACATGGAGGGAAGGAGATGATATAGAAACTATGGAGTCCGCTGATAGTGGGCTGCATGGTGTGACAGAGCCCTTCTCTGTGAAATGGAAATGACACCACTAGCCATCTCAATAGTCATGAGAATTAAAAGAGATACAGTACCCGAAGTGCTTAGCACCTTGGTAGCATTTCATAAATGTTTAGTGTCAATACTAATGCTCTAGTAATGTAAATTGTTAATTTATTTCCCAAGTATCAGGAAATCCCAGTTGTCTATGTGGCCCAGTGCTTAAAAATGCCTTCTTGCATGAGGGGATTGAACTATACAATGTTTGTTAACTTTGTATTTGTATTTTTTCCTATAAAATGTTACAGTAAAATTAGGAGATGTGTTCTGATGTAACAATAGGATGAGCAATTTTCATTTATTCCTTCAATATATATTTACTGAATAGCTACTATGTGCCTGGTATTGTTCTTTGCAAGCAGAAACAGCAGGAAAAAAAGTCCCTCCGTCACAGAGTTTAACATTCTAAAAGGGAGGAAATAGATAATAAAATATACAGTACATTTCATCAGTGGCTCTCCGAGTGTGATTGGAAATACAAATCTTGGGCCCCACCTGTCCTACCCAATCAGAAACTCTAGGAATGGGTCCCAGCCTTCTGAGTTTTAAGAGACACTTAAGGTGGTCCCTAAAGTTTGAGTGGTTTAGTTCTACCCAAATCAGAAATATTGCAAGTCTGAGAACAGATTCTCCTGAAACTGGTTCTCAAAGATGTGGTGTCTGGATGACCGGCATCAGCACCACCTGCGAACTTGCTAGAAAGTTCTGGGGACCACACTATGGGAACTTCTGTATTAAATAGTGATAAATGCTATGGAGGAAACATTGAGGACAGGATAGGAGATGTTTAGGTGTGTACAGACATACGCATATTTCAATAGGATAGCCAGCGTAGACCTCCCCGAGGTAACATTTGAGCAAAGAAGGAAAAGAGTAGTTAGGCAGATACATACATAGACGAAGAGCATTCCCAACAGATAGACAGAAATCAGGTCAGAGGGTATAAGTGGGAGAAAAGCTGGTGAGGGAGCTAAAAGCTTAGGATCATACAGCTTTTTTGTTAGGGCCTTGACTGGAAAGGTTTTCAGCAGAAACGTAGCCTGATGTGACTTGACTTTTCAAATAATCATATTGGCTCCTATGTTGAGAATAGACCATAAGGAGGGTGGTAAGTAAGGAAGGAAGCTGGGAGACCAGTTAAAAGAGTATTAACAACAGGCCGGGGGCGGTGGTTCACACCAGCAATCCTAGCACTTTGGGAGCCGAGGCAGGCGGATCACCTGAGGGCAGGAGTTTGAGACCAGCATGGCCAACATGGGGAAACCCCGTCTCTAGTAAATATATATGAATATATATTCATTAATATATAAATGTATGTATATAAAAATCATATATATTAGCCTGGCATGGTGTCACACACCTGTAATCCCAGCTACTCAAGAGGCTGAGGCAGAAGAATCACTTGAACCCAGGAGGCGGAGGTTGCAGTGAGCAGAGATGGCGCCACTGCACTCCAGCCTGAACGATAGAGCGAGACTCCTTCTCATAAAAAAAAATAATTCAAAAATCAAGGTGAGATGTTACGATGTCTTAGTCCAGGAGTAGCCTTGGGGGTAATAAAATGGGAATGGTTTCTGGCAGCTTTTTTTTTAAGTAGAGTCACAGGATTTCTGTAAACTGGATATGAGGTATGAACATAAGAGAAGGAGTAAAGGTTGACTCCAGATTTTTCACCTGAATGCCTGCAAGGAATAAGTAATCACGTACTGCAGTAGGGAAAGTTGCGGAATTCCTCTCACAGTTAGATTGAAGTGCAATGTTTCCAAGTTGTTGTGACCATTCCAAGTGAAACTGATAACAGTGTTTTGTCAATGCGGCAGAGGGAGAAGAAAAAATAAGGTTCTGTTGACAATGATTGCCACAGATATCTCACCAAATCACTGCTGAATGGAGCTGCAAGCCAAGAATAGTTCCCACGGTTCACATAGCCGAGGAAGTTTACTGACATCAGGACTACATCAAGAAAAAGACTCCAGTTATGGGTCTTGAAAATTAATATCCTCATATGTTTGTGGAATTTATATATGACTTGTAATTCTAGAAATGTGAGAATTCTAGGTATACATTAAAAGGTTATATGCTGTCTTTTCTAAAGAAACGCCCTAATAGCAGCATTGTACAAATATTTTCAACTCTCAAAGAATAATAGCTAATGGAGTTGATGGGTTTTGGTTATCGGCACTGCTTCCTCTCTTCACCCATTTCTTTCTTTCTTTTGTTTTCTTTTTTTTTTTTTTTTCTCTTTAACTTGACTCATTTTGGAACATTTGGATCAGATCTTCTAGTTTGGCCCATAAACAAAGCTTCATCAGTAGAAAAGTTAAGACATCCTTCATATGAGAAGTATCCTTCCCTGGTTGGTTGTAGTCGTTGAAGTCTATGTGGAATTCTAAGACTGCAGGCTTGTTCATTGGAGTATACTTAAGTAGGACCAATTCTAAGTAAGCACTACTTCAATAATAATCATAATAGCTAACATTTCAGTGTTTACTAAATGTCAGATACTATTCTAAGTATTTTGCATATATTAATTCATTTAATATTGCCAGTGGTCCTGAGAGGTAGGCTTTATTTCTGTTTTAAGATGAGGAAAGTGAGCCACAGAGTAACAAATTTGCCTAAGGTAACACAGCTAATACTTACTTCTAAGCTCAGACTGCCTGTTTCAGATCATAAGAAGTATCATCCATATAAGTAAGTCACCTGTTACATTATGAGTTCCACATTATCAAGGTCGTTGGACAGTTCCTTTTATTAGTGAGAGGTGTTAGCAGCTAAATTTTTCTATTATCTGGGCCATGTGTTCCAATTGACAGTGAGTGCTAGGCAGTTAACACAGGGTATGAACTTGAAAATCTGATTGCACCCTCAATATCTGGAATATACACTGGTCTATGACCTGAGATTGTCTGGACTGCAGCAGTCCGAGGGAATAATAAGCAGGGTTTGAGTAATGCTACAATGGAGTCATAGGTCATTTTGGAGAAGCTGTTCCACATCATTAGGGAGTCTGGGTTTCCCAGATGTGCCTGTTTTATACTTTTTATTTTAAATAACATCACTGTCTTTCCTAACTAAAAATTCTTCATCTTCAGGAAATAAGATTAAGATACGGACTGAAAATATAAAATTAGCAATAATGTTTATTATTAGATATTTCCTCAATTAAATTTCTCCCTGAAAGTCTTAGGCAAAAGCCCCTGTCTCTTACTTCATATATCAAGTTTGCAGGGAAAGACATATATTCCATGAATATAACTTAATGGAGAACTGGCTTCAGAATTCTGCAACACTGGGAAGTCTTATCAAATATTAAGTCATTCATATGTTCAAAAATATTCATATTGAGCATCTACCATCAAATATTTAATATGATAATGCCATACTGGAGATTATATATGAGATACAATAATTCTTCCTAAAGAAAGTCAGGGAAAGCTTCACAGATAAGGTTGAGCTGAAGGTTTGGCAGGCGGGGAAGCAAGGAGAAGTAAGCAGAGAGAAAAGCACAAGCAACGCCATGGAGGAAAAAAATGTGGGCAATTCAGGGAACTCAAGTAATTTAGTGTTGCTATGCATATGGCCTATGGGGGCCAGAAGTGTAAATGTGTTATGGCTGGGACGGGGGTGTGGGGGGCGAATGTGTTATAACTAAATTGTATCCCTTCAAAATTCACATTTTGAAGCACTGATCTCCAGTGTGACTGTGTTCAGAGATAGGCCCTAAAGGGAGTCAATTAAGGTTACAAGAGATCATAAAGGTGAGGCCCTAATCCTAAAGGCCTGCTGTCCTTATAGGAAGAGGAAGAGCCACCGGAGCTGGCTCATTCTGTACGTGTACAGAGAAGAGGCCATGTGAGGACTTGGAGAGGCTCGAATATGCTCTTAATCCTATCAGTTTCCTGCTTTAATTCATCCCGTGGAACTGTTTTGTCTTTTCGACCCCTCAGCTATATTATTTATATTGTGATATAGGGGATAATCAGAGTCCCCTGAGAAGGAGCAAGGACATTGGCTTGTCTATTGTGCTATGCTTATATACTTTCTGTATATAATGCTTTCTGTAGAAAACCAGTAATACCCCAGAAACAACAGTAACTTGGCAAAATTACTATTAACCACTTCACTTTTTATATCGCGTAAGTTAAACTTTATTTATTTACATGTGTCTCCCTCATTAGATGTCAAGTTCCTTGATATTTTATACATTTGTGAATTCCTGGTAGTTCACATGAAGCCTGATGCATTATAAGTATTCTGAACTGGTGAAATAAATATATGAATGGGCAAAAAATACATATACTAAAATGATCAAATAAAGGTTATGTTCAGAAACCTCTGTTCTGTTATATGGTAGTGTGATTTAAGATTATAATAATTGCATCAAAACGTTCTGAAATCACTTGTTAATCTTACTTATCAAAAACATCCAGTCTGTGCCACCCAGCAAGTCTCGATTCTTAATTCAAATGCGTGGTTCTTTTTCTTTTGACTCCATGAAGCATGACGTCAGGTATGCTCAGGACATTCTTAGAATCTACACTAATAACATCCTAGTCACAGACATACATGATATTTGTTAGCAGCTTATATGTTCTTGGTCTGTCTATACTCTGACAGAGATTAATATATTCAAGCTCAATGGAATGAAGAAGTAGCAAGGTGTATCTTAAAAACAGGGAAAAAATATTTAGACCACAGTGAAAATGGAAAATATTTACAATGTCTGAGGAAATTGTAAGTGGAAGGTTATTTCTCCAGATGAAGGAGAAGTAGAATTTTAAAATGAAAGCCACCGTTGACATATGAACATTTTGGGAAAGTCAGAACTCATTTGATTTTTTTTTCCTCAATATTTAATCTTTTCTTCTGTCTACTAGGTCAAAGATAAAAAACTGAAACAAAGGTGTGAAGATGATAAAACCATAGGCACAGGACGCTGCCATTCAGAGGGGTCTGTTCTGAATCAGGAAGCTGGTGTTCTGGTATACTCATTGTGGCAATCTGTTATTTCTACCAGAAAATCGGCCCTTCTGAACCTCCTGTGAGCTTTAGTTTTCCCACAAAAACCATGAGCAGGCAAAACTAGATTTCTATCTTGTTTTGAAGATCTGAAATTCAAGTCACTGAATAATACTTAGACTTCTGCAAGCAAAATTTGGGATTAGGTCTGTGGCCCTTGAAACGCCCTCATTTTAACTAGACATAACATGTTTTTAAAACTTAAATCTTGACATTCATCCTATTCTGTGAGTAAATATCCCCTGAACATCTTCTGTTAATATACCAAGAATTCAGTAAACAAATCCCTTTGAACTAAGTTAAATGAAAGACCATAGTAGCAAAAGAACTGCTGTTCCTTTGGGCAGGGAATATTCTTCTGCCAGTGTAAAGACTGTCAATGAGCACAAACCTGAAGAAGGTTTAAGAGCAAAGAGCATTACCAAGGATAAACAGTCATTTCATAATGATAAAGTGGCTCAGTCAAGAGGATATAACAATCTTAAAGGTTTATGTGCCTACCCACAGAGGTTTATAATAGGTGAAGCAAAAGCTAATACAACTTCAAGGAGAAAACTGGATTTTGACACCCTCTCAATAATTGCTGGAACCATTAAAAAATATGACTAGTGCCTTGGATCCAAAATAAATTGGCCCTTATGACCCTGAATGACACGGTGTTTTTTTTTCTCTTCAGTGAACTCTTTTTGGGGGTGACTCCTGTATAGAATGGTATGAAAATGATTCACTGATGTTTTTCTCCTGAATGGAGATTTTATTTCTACGCTGATGAAGATTGCAAACAACATGTTTGCCTTTTTTAGTCCTAAATTTAAAAGGAAACACAAGATGTGTTTAGTTATTTACAAACGAGTATATATTCTTGTTGATCCTTTTTTCAATACTGTGTTGAGATACTGTTTGTAAGTATCCCCCTATAAGTATTACCAAATGTATGCCAACCAAGCAGCTTAGAAGAATTTATTCCAAGTTCCTATAGCAAAAACTCTGAGATGAATTTATTATTTTCTGGTACCGTTTATGAGAAAAGTCTCAGCTTTGAAGGTACAATAGCATACAGAATCCTGTTAAATAGTACATTTGTATATGTCTCTGTATGATATATATCAGATATACACATATGCATCACTAACCCCTCTGAAAATATTGTTTTAATTGTGTGGAACAAAAAGCAAAGTAAATCAGAAAATAACTTATTTTCTAATCTCATCTGCCAACGTTGGAGATGGCTTTTTGTTCCTGTCATACGAGGTAGTTATGTCTCCACAAAATCACTGCAAATGATTGAACCATTTCTGATGAATGATCTTTGACCTACTGCATAGACACAGTAGATATTCAATTAATATCAATTCAACACACTTTGGTTAAGTGCAAAGCACTGAGAACATAAAGTTTTCATTGGAGGTGTCTGCCACTCAGGAGCTTAATGTCTATTTAGGGACACAGATGTGCACAAACATAATTGAAGGCATAGTTTAAATGCCAAAAAGAAGACACATTAATGCATTGCTATTGAAACTTAATTTTTTTTTTTTCAAACTGTGGTAACTGCATCACTACATTTCACTGGGATGACAGCATTTGAGTTGCACATTACAGAATGAGTAGAATTTCAATAGGTAAAGTGAGATGGGTAATTAAGGTAAGAGGAGGCATAAGAGGAAAAATACGATTGTGGGAAAGTAAGTAACTTGTGTCAATAGCAGTGAAATGGCCATGTTAGTCCTAAGGAGAGGCTGTTTAGTTTATATATCTATTCAATATATCAATGAATATATTTTTGAAACAAATTACTCCTTGTTTGCATGTTTTACTAATTTGAATTTTAAAGTTTAGCCTACTGCCTTGTCTTAGTCCATTCAGGCTACAACAAAATACCTTAGACTGGGTAATTTATAAACAATACAAATGTACTGCTTACAGTTCTGGAGGCTGGGAAGTACAAAATCAAGGCACCAGCAGATTCAGTATCTGGTGAGCGCTCTCTGCTTTATAGACGGTGCCTTCTTGCTGTGTCTCCACATGGCAGAAGGGGTAAACAAGCTCACTCCGGCCTCTTTTATAAGGGCACTAATCCATTCACAAAGGCTCTGCCCTCATGACTTAAGCACTTCCCAGAAGCCCCTGCCTCTTTTTTTTCTTCTTCAACTGTTACTTTAAGTTCAGGGGTACATGAACAAGATGTTCAGATTTGTTACATAGGTGAAAATGTGCCATGGTGGTTTGCTGCCCAGATCATCCCATCACGTAGATATTAAGCCCAGCATCTATTAGCTATTCTTCCTGATGCTCTCTCTATCCCCAGCCTTCCACCATCAGCAGGCCCTAGTGTATGTTGTCCCCTGCCCCCAATATGTCCATGTGTTCTCATCATTTGGTTCCCACTTATAAGTGAGAACATGTGGTGTTTGGTTTTCTGTTCCTGCATTAGTTTGCTCAGGATAACAGCTTCCAGCTCCATCCTTGTCCCTACAAAGGACGTGATAGTGTTCTTTTTATGGCTGCATAGTATTCCATGGTGTATATGTACTATGCTTTCTTTATCCAGTCTATCATTGATGGGCATTTGAGTTGATTCCATGTATTTGCTGTTGCGAATAGTGCTGCAGTGAACATATGCATCCATGTATCTTTATAATAGAATGATTTATATTACTTTTGATATAGACCCAGTAATGGCATTCCTGGGTCAAATGGTATTTCTGGTTCTAGGTCTTTGAGGAATCAACATACTGTCTTCCACAATGGTTGAACTAATTTACACTCCCACTAACAGTGTAAACGTGTTCCTTTTTCTCCACAGCCTTGTCAGAATCTGTTATTTGTTGACTTTATAATAATTGCCATTCTGACTGGCATTAGATGGTATCTCATTGTGGCTTGGCTTTGCATTTCTCTAATGATCAGTGGCGGTGACCTTTTTTTCATATGTTTGTTGGCCACATGTATGTCTTATTTTGAGAAGTGTCCTGTTCATGTCCTTTGCCCACTTTTAAAGGAGGTTGTCTGGTTTTTCTTGGAAATCTGTTTAAGTTCCTTGTAAACTCTGGATATTAGACCTTTGTCCGATAGATAGAGTGCAAAAATTTTCTCCTATTCTGTAGGTTGTCTGTTCACTCTTTTACTGTGCAGAAACTCTTTAGTTTAATTAGATACCATTTGTCAATTTTTCCTTTTGTTGCAATTGCTTTTGGTGTTTTTGTCATGAAATCTTTGCCTGCACTTATGTCCTGAATGGTATTTCCTGGGTTTTCTTCTAGGGTTTTTATAGTTTTGGGTTTTACCTTTAAGTCTTTAATCCATCTTGAGTTGATTTTTGTATGGTGTAACAAAAGAGTCCAGTTTCAATTTTTGCA
>NW_012105709.1:2713498-2714235 GCF_000951045.1 Mandrillus leucophaeus | reverse complement strand
ATCTTGAGTTAATTTTTGTATATGGTGTAAGGAAGGGATCCAGTTTCAGCTTTCTCCATATGGCTAGCCAGTTTTCCCAGCACCATTTATTAAATGGGGAATCATTTCCCCATTGTTTGTTTTTATCAGGATGGTCAAAGATCAGGTGGTTGTAGATTTGTGGTGTTATTTCTGAGGCCTCTGTTCTGTTCCATTGGTCTATATTCCTGTTTTGGTATCAGTATCATCCTGTTTTGGCTATTGTAGGCTTGTAGTATAGTTTGAAGTCAGGTAGTGTGATGCTTCCAGCTTTGTTCTTTCTGCTTAGAATTGTCTTGGTTATGCGGGCTCTTTTTTGGTTCCCTATGAACTTTAAAGTCCTTTTTTCCAATTTTGTGAAGGAAGTCAGTGATAGCTTGATGGGGATAGCATTGAATGTATAAATTACCTTGGACAGTAGGGCCATTTTCATGATGTTGATTCTTCCTATCCATGAGCATGAAATGTTCTTCCATTTGTCTGTGTCCTCATTTATTTCATTGAGCAGTGGTTTGTAGTTCTCTTTGATGAGGTCCTTCACATCCCTTGTAAGTTGGATTCCTAGGTATTTTATTCTCTTTGTAGTAATTGTGAATGGGAGCTCTCTCATGATTTGGCTCTCTGTTTGTCTATTATTGGTGTATAGGAATGCTTGTAATTTTTGCACATTGATTTTGTATCCTGAGACTTTGCTGACATTGCTTATCAGCTTAAGGAGA
>NW_012105709.1:2712380-2713087 GCF_000951045.1 Mandrillus leucophaeus | reverse complement strand
AGTAGAGTTTGAAGTCATGTACTATGATACCTCCAGCTTTGTTCT
Source organism: Mandrillus leucophaeus (assembly GCF_000951045.1). Taxonomy (NCBI): domain Eukaryota; kingdom Metazoa; phylum Chordata; class Mammalia; order Primates; family Cercopithecidae; genus Mandrillus; species Mandrillus leucophaeus. The sequence continues at coordinate 2,713,042 of NW_012105709.1, read as the reverse complement.
TTTTGCTTAGGATTGTCTTGGCTATTCAGACTCTTTTTTGCTTCCATATAATTTTAAAATAGTTTTTTTCTAATTCTGTGAAGAATGTCAATGGCAGCTTAATGTGAATAGCATTGAATCTATAAATTACTTTGGGCAGTATGGCCATTTTCACCATATTGATTCTTCCTATGCATGAGCAAAAAACATTTCTCCATTTGTTTTTGTCCTTGCTGATTTCTTTGAGCAGCGGTTTGTAGTTCACTCTAAAGAGGTCCTTTATGTCCCTTGTTGGCTGTACTCCTAGGTATTTTATTCTTTTTGTAGCAATTGTGAATGGGAGTTCATTCATGATTTGGTCTTTGCTTGCCTGTTTTTGGTGTATAGGAATGCTACTAATTTTTGCACATTGATTTTTTTTTTTATGATACTTTAAGTTCTAAGGTACATGTGCACAACGTGCAGGTTTGTTACAGAGGTATACACCTGCCACGTAGGTTTGCTGCACGCATCAACTCATCACTTACATTAGGTATTTCTCCCAATGCTATCCTGCCCCCTACTCCCGCCCTCTGATAGGCCCCAGTGTGTGATGTTCCCTGCCCTGTGTCCATGTGTTCTTGTTGTTCAACTCCCACCTATGAGTGAGAACATATGGTGTTTGGTTTTCTGTCCTTGTGATA
>NW_012105709.1:2705099-2706875 GCF_000951045.1 Mandrillus leucophaeus | reverse complement strand
CAGGTCCCATGCCCATGGGGCCTTGCTCATTGGTAGCACCACAGTCTGAGATCAACCTTTGATGCTGCAGCTTGACAGGGGGAGGAGTGTCTGCCATTGCTGAGGCTTGAGTAGCTCACAGTGTAAAAAAAGAGGCCAGGAACTGTGAACTGGGCATAGCGCACCACAGCTCAGCAAGGCCTACTGCCTCTACAGATTCCACCTCTGGGGGCAGGGCATAGTAGAAAAAAAGGCAGCAGACAGCTTCTGTGTACTTAAATGTCCTTGTCTGACAGCTGTGAAGAGAGCAGTGGCTCTCTCAGCATGACGTTCAAGCTCCAAGAATGATAGACTGCCTCCTCAAGCGGGTCCCTGACCTCTGTGTAGGCTGACTGTGAAACACCTCCCAGTAGAGGCCGACAGACACCTCAAACAGGCAGGCGCCCCTCTGGGATGAAGCATCAAAAGGAAGGATGAGGCAGCAATATTTGCTGTTTTGCAGCTTCCACTGGTGATACCCAGGCAAATGGGGTCTGGAGTGGATCTCCAGCAAACTCCAACAGACCTGCAGCTGAGGGGTCTGTTAGAAGGAAAACTAACAAACAGAAAGGAATAGCATTAACATCAACAAAAACGACATCCGCACCAAAACCCCATCTCTAGGTCACCAACATCAAAGAACAAAGCTAGATAAAACCACAAAGATGGGGAGAAACCAGAGCAGAAGAGCTGAAAATTCCAAAAAACAGAATGCCTCTTCTCCTCCAAAGGATCACATCTCCTTACGAACAAGGAAATAAAATTGTGTGGAGAATGAGTTTAACGAGTTGACAGAAGTAGGATTCAGAAGATCGGTAATAACAAACTTCTCTGTGCTAAAGGAGCATGTTATAACCCATCTCAAGGAAGCTAACAACCTTGAAAAAAGGTTAGATGAATGGCTAACTAGAATAAACAGTGTAGAGGAGGCCTCAAATGACTTTATGGAGCTGAAATCCACAGCACAAGAGCTTTGTGATGCACACACAAGCTTCAACAGCCAATTTGATCAAGTGGAAGAAAGGGTATCAGTGATTGAAGATCAAATTAATGAAATAAAGTGAGAAGACAAGATTAGAGAAAGAAGAGTGAAAAGAAATAAACAAAGCCTCCAAAAAATATGGGACTATGTGAAAAGACCAAATACATGTTTGATTGGTGTACTGGAAGTGATGGAGAGAATGGTACCAAGTTAGAAAACACTCTTCAGCATATTATCCAGGAGAACTTCCCTAACCTAGCAAGGCAGGCTAACATTCAAATTCAAGAAATACAGAGAACACCATAAAGATACTCCTCGAGAAGAGCAACCCCAAGACACATAATTGTCAGATTCACCAAGGTTGAAATGAAGGAAAAAATGTTAAGGGTAACCAGGGAGAAAGCTTGGGTTACCCACAAAGGGAAGCCTGTGAGACTAACAGCAGATTTCTCAGCAGAAACCCTACAAGCCAGAAGAGTGGAGGCCAACATTCAACATTCTTAAAGAAAAGAATTTTCATCCCAGAATCTCATGTCTATCCAAATCAAGCTTCATAAATGAAGAAGAAATAAAATCCTTTACAGACAAGCAAATGCTGAGAGATTTTGTCACCACCTGGTCTGCTTTACGAGAGCTCCTGAAGGAAGCACTAAACATGGAAAGGAACAACCGGTACTAGCAACTGCAAAAACATGCCACATGGTAAAGACCATCGATCCTACGAAGAAACTGCATCAATTAACAGGCAAAATAACCAGCTAACATCATAATGACAG
>NW_012105709.1:2700899-2705049 GCF_000951045.1 Mandrillus leucophaeus | reverse complement strand
TGCTTAGAATGATGGTTTTCAGCTTCATTCATGTCCCTGCAAAGGACATGAACTCATAGTTTTTTAAGGTTGCATAGTATTCCACAGTGTATATGCACCACATTTTCTTAATCCAGTCTATCATTGATGTACATTTGGTTGGTTCCAAGTCTTTTGCTATTGTGAATAGTGCCGCAATAAACATACGTGTGCATGTGTCTTTATAGTAGCATGATTTATAATTCTTTGGGTAAATACCCAGTAATGGGATTGCTGGGTCAAATGGTATTTCTAGTTCTAGATCCCTGAGGAATCATCACGCTGTCTTCCACAACGGTTGAATTAATTTACAATCCCACCAACAGTGTAAAAGCATTCCTATTTCTCCACATTCTTTCCAGCATCTGATGTTTCCTGACTTTTTAAATAATCGCCATTATAAATGGCATGAGATGGTATCTCATTGTGGTTTTTATTGGCATTTCTCTGATAACAAGTGATGATGAGCATTTTTTCATGTGTCTGTTGGCTGGATAAATGTCTTCTTTTGCAAAGTGTCTGTTTATATCCTTTGCCCACTTTTTCATGGGGTTATATGTTTTTTTCTTGTGAATTTGTTTAAGGTATTTGTAGATTCTGGATATTAGCCCTTTGTCAGATGGGTAGATTGCAAAGATTTTCTCCCATTCTGTAGGTTGCCTGTTCACTCTGATGATAGTTTCTTTTGCTGTGCAGAAGCTCTTTAGTTTAGTTAGATCCCATTTGTCTATTTGGGTTTTTGTTGTCATTGCTTTTGGTGTTTTAGTCATGAAGTCTTTGCCCATGCCTATGTCCTGAATGGTATTGCCTAGGATTTCTTCTAGGGTTTTTCTGGTGTTAGGTCTTACATTTAAGTCTTTAATCCATCTTGAGTTAATTTTTGTATAAGGTGTAAGGAAGGGATCCAGTTTCAGCTTTCTCCATATGGCTAGCCAGTTTTCCCAGCACCATTTATTAAATAGGGAATCATTTCCCCATTGTTTGTTTTTGTCAGGTTGGTCAAAGTTCAGATGGTTGTAGATGTGTGGTGTTATTTCTGAGGCCTCTGTTCTGTTCCATTGGTCTATATTCCTGTTTTGGTATCAGTATCATCCTGTTTTGGCTATTGTAGGCTTGTAGTATAGTTTGAAGTCAGGTAGTGTGATGCCTCCAGCTTTGTTCTTTCTGCTTAGAATTGTGTTGGCTATGCGGGCTCCTTTTTGGTTCCCTATGAACTTTAAAGTCCTTTTTTCCTATTCTGTGAAGGAAGTCAGTGGTAGCTTGATGGGGATAGCATTGAATGCATAAATTACCTTGGACAGTAGGGCCATTTTCACGATATTGATTCTTCCTATCCATGAGCGTGAAATATTCTTCCGTTTGTCTGTGTCCTCATTTATTTCATTGAGCAGTGGTTTGTAGTTCTCTTTGATGAGGTCCTTCACATCCCTTGTAAGTTGAATTCCTAGGTATTTTATTCTCTTTGTAGTAATTGTGAATGGGAGCTCACTCATGATTTGGCTATTTGTCTATTATTGGTGTATAGGAATGCTTGTAATTTTTGCACATTGATTTTGTATCCTGAGACTTTGCTGACATTGCTTATCAGCTTAAGGAGATTTTGGGCTGAGACGATGGGGTTTTCTAAATATACAATCATGTCATCTGCAAACAGAGACAATTTGACTTATTTTCCTAATTGAATACCTTTAATCTCGTGCCTGCTTACCCTAGCCAGAACTTCCAACACTATGTTGAATAAGAGTGGTGAGAGAGGGCATCCTTGTCTTGTGCTGGTTTTCGTAGAGATGGTTTTTTTGTTTGTTTGTTTTGTTTTGTTTTTTTTGAGACAGAGTCTCGCTCTGTCACCCAGGCTGGAGTGCAGTGGCTGGACCTCAGCTCACTGCAAGCTCTGCCTCCCGGATTTACACCATTCTCCTGCCTCAGCCTCTCTAGTAGCTGGGACTACAGGCATCCGCCACCGCACCCAGCTAGTTTTTTTGTATTTTTTTTAGTAGAGACGAGGTTTCACCATGTTAGCCAGGATGGTGTCGATCTTGACCTCGTGATCCGCCCATCTCGGCCTCCCAAAGTGCTGGGATTACAGGCTTGAGCCACCGCACCCGGCCCTTGTGCCGGTTTTCAAAGGGAATAACGCTTCCAGTTTTTGCCCATTCAGTATTATATTGGCTGTGGGTTTGTCATAAATAGTTCTTACTATTTTGAGATATATTCCATCAATACCTAATTTATTGAAAGTTTTTAGCATGAAGGGCTGTTGAATTTTGTCGAAGGCCTTTTATTAGGCTGACATCATCCTGATACCAAAGCCTGGGAGAGACACAACAATAAAAGACAATTTTAGGCAAATATTTCTGATGAACATCAATGCAAAGATCCTCAATAAAATACTGGCAGACTGAATCCAGCAGCACATCAAAACGCTTATTCATGACAATCAAGTTGGCCTCATCCCTCGGATGCAAAGCTGGTTAAACATATGCAAATCAATAAACGTAATCCATCACATAAAAAGAACCAATGACAAAAACCACATGATTACCGCAATAGAAGCAGAAAAGCCCAAAAGTTTCTTAAGCTGATAAGCAACTTCAGGAAAGTCTCAGGATATAAAATCAATGTGTGCTGGGCATGGTGGCTCACGCCTATAATCCTAGCACTTTGGGAGGCCAAGGCGGGTGGATCACCTGAGGTCAGGAGTTAGAGACCAGCCTGGCCAACGTGGAGAACCACGTCTTTACTGAAAATACAAAAATTGGCTAGGCATGGCAGTGGGTGCCTGTAGTCCCAGCTAATCGGGAAGTTGAGGCAAGAGAATCACTTGAACCCAGGAGGCAGAGATTGTGGTGAGTTGAGATCAGGCCACTGCACTCCAGCCTGGGTGACAGAGCAAGACTCCATGTCAAAATAAAACAAAAGGAGTCACTTCCAAGATGGCCAAATAGAAACAGCTCTGGTCTGCAGCTTTTAGTGAGATCAAGGGCAAGCTGAAGCAGGGCAGGGCATCTCCTCACCTGGGAAGTGCAAGGGGTTGGGGAATTTCCCTTTCCTAGCCAAGGGAAGCTGTGACAGACTGTACCTGAAGAAATGGTACACTCCTGACCAAATACTGTGCTTTTCCCACAGTCATAGCAACTGGCAGAATAGGAGATACCCTCCTGTGCCTGGCTTGACAGGTCCCATGCCCATGGGGCCTTGCTCATTGGTAGCACCACAGTCTGAGATCAACCTTTGATGCTGCAGCTTGACAGGGGGAGGAGTGTCTGCCATTGCTGAGGCTTGAGTAGCTCACAGTGTAAAAAAAGAGGCCAGGAACTGTGAACTGGGCATAGCGCACCACAGCTCAGCAAGGCCTACTGCCTCTACAGATTCCACCTCTGGGGGCAGGGCATAGTAGAAAAAAAGGCAGCAGACAGCTTCTGTGTACTTAAATGTCCTTGTCTGACAGCTGTGAAGAGAGCAGTGGCTCTCTCAGCATGACGTTCAAGCTCCAAGAATGATAGACTGCCTCCTCAAGCGGGTCCCTGACCTCTGTGTAGGCTGACTGTGAAACACCTCCCAGTAGAGGCCGACAGACACCTCAAACAGGCAGGCGCCCCTCTGGGATGAAGCATCAAAAGGAAGGATGAGGCAGCAATATTTGCTGTTTTGCAGCTTCCACTGGTGATACCCAGGCAAATGGGGTCTGGAGTGGATCTCCAGCAAACTCCAACAGACCTGCAGCTGAGGGGTCTGTTAGAAGGAAAACTAACAAACAGAAAGGAATAGCATTAACATCAACAAAAACGACATCCGCACCAAAACCCCATCTCTAGGTCACCAACATCAAAGAACAAAGCTAGATAAAACCACAAAGATGGGGAGAAACCAGAGCAGAAGAGCTGAAAATTCCAAAAAACAGAATGCCTCTTCTCCTCCAAAGGATCACATCTCCTTACGAACAAGGAAATAAAATTGTGTGGAGAATGAGTTTAACGAGTTGACAGAAGTAGGATTCAGAAGATCGGTAATAACAAACTTCTCTGTGCTAAAGGAGCATGTTATAACCCATCTCAAGGAAGCTAACAACCTTGAAAAAAGGTTAGATGAATGGCTAACTAGAATAAACAGTGTAGAGGAGGCCTCAAATGAC
>NW_012105709.1:2691345-2696789 GCF_000951045.1 Mandrillus leucophaeus | reverse complement strand
CCTAGTCTCTGATAAAACAGACTTTAAACCAACAAAGATCAAAAGAGACAAAGAACACCACTACATAATGGTAAAGGAATCAATTCACCAAGAAGAGCTAAGTATCCTAAACATATACGCACCCAATACAGCAGCACCCAGATTCATAAAGCAAGTCCTTAGAGACCTACAAAGAGACTTAGATTCCCATACAACAATAATGGGAGATTTTAACACCCCACTGTCAATATTAGACACATCAACGAGGCAGAAGGTTATCAAGGATGTCCAGGACATGAACTCAGCTCTGGACCAAGCAGACCTAATAGACATCTACAGAACTCTCCACCCCAAATCAACAGAATACACATTCTTCTCAGTATCACATGACACTTATTCTAAAACTGACCACATAATTGGTAGTAAAACACTCCTCAGCAAATGTAAAAGAACAGAAATCACAAGAAACTGTCTCTCAGACCACAGTTCAATCGAATTAGAACTCAGGATTAAGAACCTCACTCAAAACCACACAACTACAGGGAAAATGAACAACCTGCTCCTAAATGACTACTGGGTACATAACTAAATGAAGACAGAAATAAAGATGTTCTTTGAAATCAATGAGAATAAAGATACAACATACCTGAATCTCTGGGACACATTTAAAGCAGTGTGTAGAGGGAAATTTATAGCACTAAGTGCCCACAGAGGAGGCAGAAAAGATCTAAAATTGACACCCTAACATCACAATGAAAAGAACTAGGGAAGCAAGAGCAAACAAATTCAAAAGCTAGCAGAAGGCAAGAAATAACTAAGATCAGAACAGAACTGAAGCAGACAGAGATACAGAAAACCCTTCAAAAATCAATGAATCCAGAAGCTGGTTTTTTGAAACGATCAACAAAATAGATAGACTGCTAGTAAGACTAGCAAAGATCAAAAGAGAGAAGAATCAAATAGACACAATACAAAATGATAAAGGGGATATCACCACTGATCCCACAGAAATACAAACTACCATCAGAGAATACTATAACCAACTCTGTGCAGATAAACTAGAAAATCAAGAAGAAATGGATAAATTCCTGGACACATACACCCTCCTAAGACTAACCCAGGAAGAATTTGAATCTCTGAGTAGACCAATAACAGGATCTGAAATTGAGGCAATAATTAAGAGCCTAACAACCAAAAAAAGTACAGGACCAGACAGATTCACAACCAAATTCTACCACAAGTACAAAGAGGGCTGGTACCATTCCTCCTGAAACTATTCCAATCAATAGAAAAAACCAGAATCCTCCCTATCTCATTTTATGAGGCTAGCATCATCCTGATACCAAAGCATGGTAGAGACACACACAGAAAAGAGAATTTTAGGCGAATATCCCTGATGAAAATTGATGCGAAAACTCTCAACAAAATATTGCCAAACCAAATCTAGCAGCAAATAAATCAAAAAGCTGATCCATCATGATCAAGTCAGCTTCATCCTTGGGGTGCAAGGCTGGTTCAATGTATGCAAATCAATCAATGTAATCCATCACATAAATAGAACCAAAGATAAAAACCACATGATTATCTCAACAGATGCAGAAAAAGCCTTTGACAAAATTCAACAGCCCTTCATGCTAAAAACGCTCAAAAAAGTAGGTATTGATGGAACGTACCTCGAAATAATAAGAACTATTTATGACAAACCCACAGGCACTATCATACTGAGTGGGCAATAACTGGAAGCATTATTCCCTCTGAAAACCAGCACAAGACAAGTATGCCCTCTCTCACCACTCTTATTCAACATAGTGTTGGAAGTTCTGGCTAGGGCAATCAGGCACGAGATTAAAGGTATTCAATTAGGAAAATAAATCAAATTGTCTCTGTTTGCAGATGACATGATTGTATATTTAGAAAACCCCATCGTCTCAGCCCAAAATCTCCTTAAGCTGATAAGCAATGTCAGCAAAGTCTCAGGATACAAAATCAATGTGCAAAAATTACAAGCATTCCTATACACCAATAATAGACAAATAGCCAAATCATGAGTGAGCTCCCATTCACAATTACTACAAAGAGAATAAAATACCTAGGAATTCAACTTACAAGGGATGTGAAGGACCTCATCAAAGAGAACTACAAACCACTGCTCAATGAAATAAATGAGGACACAGACAAACGGAAGAATATTTCACGCTCATGGATAGGAAGAATCAATATCGTGAAAATGGCCCTACTGTCCAAGGTAATTTATGCATTCAATGCTATCCCCATCAAGCTACCACTGACTTCCTTCACAGAATAGGAAAAAAGGACTTTAAAGTTCATAGGGAACCAAAAAGGAGCCCGCATAGCCAACACAATTCTAAGCAGAAAGAACAAAGCTGGAGGCATCACACTACCTGACTTCAAACTATACTACAAGCCTACAATAGCCAAAACAGGATGATACTGATACCAAAACAGGAATATAGACCAATGGAACAGAACAGAGGCCTCAGAAATAACACCACACATCTACAACCATCTGAACTTTGACCAACCTGACAAAAACAAACAATGGGGAAATGATTCCCTATTTAATAAATGGTGCTGGGAAAACTGGCTAGCCATATGGAGAAAGCTGAAACTGGATCCCTTCCTTACACCTTATACAAAAATTAACTCAAGATGGATTAAAGACTTAAATGTAAGACCTAACACCAGAAAAACCCTAGAAGAAATCCTAGGCAATACCATTCAGGACATAGGCATGGGCAAAGACTTCATGACTAAAACACCAAAAGCAATGACAACAAAAACCCAAATAGACAAATGGGATCTAACTAAACTAAAGAGCTTCTGCACAGCAAAAGAAACTATCATCAGAGTGAACAGGCAACCTACAGAATGGGAGAAAATCTTTGCAATCTACCCATCTGACAAAGGGCTAATATCCAGAATCTACAAATACCTTAAACAAATTCACAAGAAAAAAACATATAACCCCATCAAAAAGTGGGCAAAGGATATAAACAGACACTTCTCAAAAGAAGACATCTGTACAACCAACAGACATATGAAAAAATACTCATTATCACTGGTCATCAGAGAAATGCCAATAAAAACCTCAATGAGATACCATCTCACACCAGTTAGAATGGTGATCATTAAAAAGTCAGGAAACATCAGATGCTGGAGAGGATGTGGAGAAATAGGAATGCTTTTACACTGTTGGTGGGAGTATAAGTTAGTTCAACCATTGTGGAAGACAGTGTGGCGATTCCTCAAGAATATAGAACCAGAAATACCATTTAACCCAGCAATCCCATTACTGGGTATATACGCAAAGGATTATAAATCATGCTACTATAGAGACACATGCACACGTATGTTTATTGCGGCACTATTCACAATAGCAAAAGACTTGGAACTAACCCAAATGTCCATCAATGATAGAATGGATTAAGTGTATATGTGGCACATATACACCATGGAACACTATGCAGCTATTTAAAGTACGAGTTCATGTCCTTTGCAGGGACATGGATGAAGCTGGAAACCATCATTCTAAGCAAAGTATCACAAGGACAGAAAAACAACCACCATATGTTCTCACTCATAGGTGGGAGGTGAACGAGAACACATGGACACAGGGTGGGGAACATCACACACCAGGGCCTGTCAGGGGGTTGGGGAGTGGGGGAAGGATATCATTAGGAGAAATACTTAATGTAAGTGATGAGTTGATGGGTGCAGCAAACCAACGTGGCAAACCTGCACGTTGTGCACATGTACCCTAGAACTTAAAGTAAACAAACAAACAAACAAACAAACAAAAAAAAAAAAACAGAAGAAGCTTTTGGGCTAAGACAGTGGGGTTTTCTAGAAATAGGACCATGTCATCTGCAAACAAAGATAATTTGACTTCCTCACTTTCTATTTGAATATGCTTTATTTCTTTCTCTTGCCTAATTGTCCTGACCAGAACTTTCATTACTTTGTTGAATAGGAGTGGTGACAGAGGACATCCTTGTCTTAAGCAAGTTTTCAAGGGGAATAGTTTCAGCTTTTTCCCATTCAGTATGATATTGGGTGTGGGTTTGTCATATATAGCTCTTATTATTTTGAGGTGTTTTCCTTCAATACCTACTTTATTGAGAGTTTTAACGTGAAGGGACGCTGGATTTTATTGAAGGCTCTTTCTGCATCTATCAAGATCATCATATAGTTTTTGTCTTCACTTCTGTTTATGTGATGAATTACATTTATTGGTTTGTGTACATTGAACCAACCTTGCGTCCCAGGGATAAAGCCAACTTGATTGTGGTGAACAAACTTTTAGATGTGCTGCTAGATTCAGCTTGCCAGTATTTGGAAAAGGATTTTTGCATTGATGTTCATCAAAGATATTAGCCTGAAGTTTTCTTTTTTTGTCATATTTCTGCCAGGTTTTGGTAGCAGGATGATGCTGGCATCATAGAATGAGTTATGGAAAAGTCCCTCCTTTTCAATTTTTTGCTCAGAGGATCACTGGTGATTATTGCTGCCATGGTCTGTGCTGTGAATATTTAGGGTAAATCATGAAAATACTACAGTGCTTGTTAGAAAGTTGTGGAAAAGTTCACAATATGCTTTCATTTAAAAAGTTTCCAAGGCCTTCACCACCTAATCCTGCTTTGATCTAGATGTAAAACTGTTTAACTAGGACTGGAGACAGAGTATCACTCCAAATGAGTCTTGACAAGAAGGAGCACATATTATTAGAGGCGTGTTTAATTTAGTCACAATTTACCTTCTCAGGAAAGTCTTAGTGTTTAGGCATTTAAATTCCTATACTACTTGGGGAATGTATTAGTCAGGGTTCTCTAGAGGGACAGAACTAATAGGATAGATAGATAGCTATAAAGGGGAGTTCATTAAGTATTAACTCACATGATCACAAGGTTCCACAATAGGCCATCTGCAAGCTTAAGGAGCAAGGAGAGCCAGTCCGAGTCTCAAAAGTGAAGAACTTAGAGTCCCATGTTCGAGGGCAGGAAGCATCCAGCATGGGAGAAAGATGTAGGCTGGGAGGCTAGGCCAGTCTCTCCTTTTCCCTTTTTTCTGCCTACTTTATATTCACTGGCAGCAGATTAGATGGTGTCCACCCAATTAAGGGTGGGTCTGCCTTTCCCAGACCACTGACTCAAATGTTAATCTCCTTTGGCAATGCCCTCACAGACACCCCCAGGACCAATACTTTGTATCCTTCAATCCAATCAAATTGACACTCAGTATTAACCATCACAGGGAAGATGAATAATTCTGGAAACTTGAATTCAGTACTAATGAAGTATAAAAAGCTTTAGTAATGTTGATGAAGGTGATCTAAGCTCTTTGATTCACAAACTCTTAAAGAAGGAAGGGACCTCAAAGATGATATTATCCAGTCCTTCCATTTTACAAAGGATGGACTTGAGACCCAGGAGAGATGCAGTTATTTA
>NW_012105709.1:2685797-2689895 GCF_000951045.1 Mandrillus leucophaeus | reverse complement strand
TTTATTATTATATCAAAAATTTGGCTTTTAATATAGTTTTATTACTGATTTCCACATAATTATTTTATCTATAGTTCTACTAGGTAAAACAATGGACACCAAAGAAATCTAAACCCTAATCCCCAGTACCTGTGAATATGATCTTATAAATGGCAAAAAGAGACTGTACAAATATAATTAAGGTTAAGGAAACCGCTGGGGAGATTCCACCAGGTGGGGAGATTCCACCAGGTGGGGAGATTATACTGAATTGCCCAGATGGGCTCATCTAATGTGTTTATAGAAGCAAAGAACCTTTCCAAGCTGTGATCAAAGACGACTATGGAAATGACTTGATCACCTTTGCAGCCTTTGAAGATGAAAAAGGGAACCATGAACCAAGGAATGTTGGTGGCCTCGAGAAGCTTGGACAGGCAAGGAAACACAGCCTCCCTTAGATCTTCCAAAAAGGAATGCAGCCTTCTCAACACCTTAATTCTAGTCCAGTGCGACCTCTATCAGACTTCTGACCTCTAGAACTGTAAAATAAATTTGTATTCATTCCCCAAATTTGTGGTATTTTGGTACAGCAGCAGTAGAAAATGAATACTCATTTTTACTTTATTTTACTTTATCCATTTCAAAATATTATTCTGAGAAACTTCACCAGACAAAGCTGCTCAGGCACAAAATATATATATATAGTTTAAAAAAAAAAAAAAAAAAGAAAACCCTGCCTGAGTAGTGTATGCAGCTGCCCTTACAAGGAAAACCTTATTGTAATTCGACACTGACACCAGTCAATGTCTAGTGGGACCTAAAAGGAAAAACTCTGTTTTCACAATTATCCAGATGCTCCAGTAAAAATTTTTGTAGCAAAATCACAAGTTAAGTTCTCACTCAAGCTTGGCTTTTCCCTTGACTTTCTTTTTCAGTGGTTCTTATTTTTTCTGGCTTCCACCATTTCCAAATTTGGATTACATTCATACAGGCAATTCATTCATGCAGGAATGACAGCCAAGGGAAGAGTGTTTTTAATCCTTTTGATTGACATTATTACTTTATGAGCCTTCGAATGAACCCAGCAGTTACTAAAATACCATGCTAGGGAATTGTAGGAAAATGATAACCCAATAAAGAGGGCAAATGGGAAAGGAACCGTGTTTCTCCTTCCCAAGGGTGATTGGGTCTCTGGAGATTTCTTGATTGGAATTCTCAGGATAAATTACTAATCCTGTTATAAAATGTTAATGCCAAAACAATTTTTACAATAGTTTTAATTTTCTATCTGTTAAATGTAAATAACACTTTTTGAAGTATCTGACTGACTAAAATTGCTAGTGATATTTAAGTTTTGTCAAGTTCTGGGGAAAGGCCTTATATAATTTAAAAGTACATTCTTAACTATTATTTTAGAGTCTGTCAGTCAGCTAAAAAAAAAAACAAAACAAATTATTTGTAATCCAAAAGAATTGTTTCTTTCCTTGTGAACAACCACAACCATGAAAAAATCAAACCTGAGTCTGTCTAAGAATTGTTTCTTTCCTTATGAACAACCACAACCATGAAATAACCAAACCCGAGTCTGTCTCTGTCAACAGCAGCCCAGTCTGTTTGCTATTAGGCATAATTTGCAGTGTACTTCCCAGCAAAACATCCACATCTTCCGGTAGCAAGCAGTTTTGTTTAAAGCATGCACTCAGATCTTAAGAGAATAAAAAATTAAAACTGTCGATGCAAACAATGTAAAATTCCAAATTTTTGATCAATTTGCTTTTGAAAATATGCATGAAGGAATATAATCATTCTTTCCCAGGACTAGCTCCTTTGAGTAATGAAAGACAGATGTGCTAAAGATGTCTGTCTCTTGTCTAGGTAGAGAGTTACATACAGTGTATAATAAAGTATGATATCTGGATCTTAGACAAAACACAATGCCAAAACTAGAATGTTGCCAGCTTTCCACTGTGCAAGGTCTAATTTAGTTGATAAATCTGCTTTCTATCCTTCATGGGTCTCAATGTGTTTTCAGGAACTCAAAAGTAATATTTCTCAGTATTTAGGATATGTCGTCATTGTGGCCTCAAGTACATGAAGTTGTATTAAATGACAACTATTTTAACCTTGGAGATTTTAGAATATCTTACAGAGAGTTTTCTCATATGTGAAAAAAAAAGTTGTGACGTTAAAATTCAGTTGAAAAATTCTAAAAATTTAAATTGTGCATCATAGAGTTTTCAATTACTTTTTCATTGAAGCAATTGCATTTCCCCACACCTGAAAAACATACCTCTAACAGTAACCCTCAGCTAAGACCAGTATTTTTTTTTAAGACCAGCATTTTATTGGTGTTTTCATATACTAAACAAATCATAAATGCCTGTGCATTGTAGTGACAATTTTTTTTTTTTTTTTTTGAGAGAGGGTCTTGCTCTGTCACCCAGACTGGAGTGCAGTGATGCAATCTCTGCTCACTGCAACCTCCATCTCCCGGGTTCAAGCAATTCTCCTGCCTCAGCCTCCCAAGTAGCTGAGATTACAGCCACCCACCACCATGCCTGGATAATTTTTGTATTTATAATAGAGACGGGGTTTCACCATGTTGGCCAGTCTGTTCTCAAACTCCTGACCTCAGATGATCCTCCCACCTCGGCTTCCCAAAGTGTTGGAATTACAGGTGTGACCCATTGCGCCTGGCCGACAAATAGTTTTTTAAAAAGGCAGAAAATATTTGCTGGTGATGCAAATGGTTTGCAGTTAGTAGATCTGATTTTTTAAAATTAATTTTAATCTAATAGAGAATGTCTACAATTTCATGCTACTAAAGAAAACCTGTAGGGGTTCACAATACCGAAAGTGGATTATACTACTATAACATATGTACTCCAAAATGCATAATAGCAAAAACACAATATAAGTTTGTTTTTCACTATTATGAAAGTCCAAGGAAGGTATATCTGGTCAGAGGGTGGCTCTCTTGCAGGTGGTGATCAATGAAGCCAGGTTCCTTCTCTCTTGTGGCTCCATCATCACCCAAAGTTGTTTCATCATCCACATCCAGTGGGAGGAATGGGAAAGAGCCCTTGGAGGTGGTATTCCATCTCCTTAAGGCCTTTCCCCAGAGATTGTACTCATCACTTCTACTTCAATTTCACTGGAAAGACAGTCATATGGCTACATCTGGCAGCAGAGGAGGTTGAGAAATGGAGCACAGCCATCTGCCCAGAAATAATCGGGAAGAGATTTTGTGAGAAGATTTGCTTGGGGTAATTTCTAATATTCAAATCATTCTAGGTTAATTTTCATGGATGTGAATGAGATACATAGCTTCTTAGAAAAACAATTCATTCTCGGGGGAAAAAAATCCAAAAACCATAGGAAAAAAAGCAAAAAAGTAAAAAATCCTCTCAAGCCCAGAGACAATCACTGTAAACATTTTGTATTATGTATAGAAAACATGGGTATATTTGGATCTATGCAAAACAGTCAAACTATGCATACCCATTAACCTATGTTTACATTCTCAGGAAGATAATCTTCCCTCTTTTAATTATGAGATGCAATTAAAATCAAACAGAAAACAAGTAAATTTTGATGGGACATATCTCAAAATAATAAGAGCTATTTATGACAAACCCACAGCCAATATCATACTGAATGGGCAAAAACCGGAAGCATTCCCTTTGAAAACTGGCACAAGACAGGGATGCCCTCTCTCAGCACTCCTATTCAACATAGTGTTGGAAGTTCTAGCCAGGGCAATCAGGCAGGAGAAAGAAATAAAGGGTATTCAATCAGGAAAAGAGGAAGTCAAATTGTCCTTGTTTGCAGATGACATGATTGTATATTTAAAAAACCCCATCGTCTAAGCCCAAAATCTCTTAAGCTGATAAGCAACATCAGCAAAGTCTCAGGATACAAAATCAATGTACAAAAATCACAAGCATTCTTATACACCAATAACAGACAAACAGAGCCAAATCATGAGTGAACTCCCATTCAAAATTGCTTCAAAGAGAATAAAATACCTAGGAATCCAGCTTACAACGGATGTGCAGGACCTCTTCAAGGAGAACTACAAACCACTGTTCAATGAAATAAAAGAGGACACAAATGGAA
>NW_012105709.1:2628175-2685129 GCF_000951045.1 Mandrillus leucophaeus | reverse complement strand
TAATTCAAGATGGACTAAAGATTTAAATGTTAGACCTAAAATCATAAAAACCCTAGAAGAAAACCTAGGCAATACCACTCTGGACATAGGCATGGGCAAGGACTTCATGTTTAAAACATCAAAAGCCATGACAACAAAAACCAAAATTGACAAATGGGATCTAATTAAACTAAAGATCTTCTGCACAGCAAAAGAAACTACCATCAGAGTGAACAGGCAACCTAAAGAATGGGAGAAAATTTTTGCAAGCTACTTATCTGACAAAGGGCTAATATCCAGAATCTACAAAGAACTGAAACAAATTTATAAGAAAAAAACAACCCCATCCATAAGTGTGCAAAAGATATGAACAGACACTTCTCAAAAGGAGACATTTATGCAGCCAACAGACACATGAAGAAATGCTCATCATCACTCGCCATCAAAGAAATGCAAATCAAAACCACAATGAGATACCATCTCACACCAGTTAGAATGGCGATCATTAAAAAGTCAGGAAACAACAGATGCTGGAAAGGATATGGAGAAATAGAAACACTTTTACACTGTTGGTGGGACTGTAAACTAGTTGAACCATTGTGGAAGACAGTGTGGTGATTCCTCAAGGATCTAGAACTAGAAATAGCATTTGACCCAGCCATCCCATTACTGGGTATATACCCAAAGGATTATAAATCATGCTGCTATAAAGACACGTGCACACGTATGTTTATTGCAGCACCATTCACAATAACAAGGACTTGGAACCAACCTAAATGTCCATCAATGATAGACTGGATTAAGAAAATGTGGCACATATACACTAAGGAATACTATGCAGCCGTAAAAAAGGATGAGTTCGTGTCATTTGTAGGGACATGGATGAAGCTGGAAACCATCATTCTTAGCAAACTATCAAAGGAACAGAAAACCAAACACCGCATGTTCTCACTCATAGGTGGGAATTGAACAATTAGAACACTTAGACACCAGAAGGGGAACATCACGCACTGGGGCCTGTTGTGGGGTGGGGGGCTGCGGGAGGTATAGCATTAGGAGATGTACCTAATGTAAATGACGAGTTAATGGGTACAGCACACCAACACGGCGCATGTATACATATGTAACAAACCTGCACGTTGTGCACAGGTACCCTAGGACTTAAAGTGTAGTAATTAAAAACAAACAAACAAACAAAAAAACCCACATATTTTAAAAAGGACATCTTTGTTAAAATAGTATCCATGATGGTATTATTTGGCTAATTCTAACTGACTATTCTGGACTTTAATGGCTAAAATAATTCAAAGAGTTGTAGGAATCTTGCTCTCTGAATATACTAAATAAAAATAAGCTGTCACCTTGCCACCAAAGGCGTTGGCCTAAAGGGCACTGGGCTTCATGATCAAGGCTCTGTCATCGTGAGTCACATGACATTAGCCTCCTGTCTTTCGGTTTTCTTGAGGCCCACAACATCCAGTTAGATCTGTTGTTTTTCTAAAACATTACAACATATTTGTGAAATAAGTCTTCCTCTCTCCCTCTTTTCAGCTTTCAGTACTAAGTATCCCAGAACAAAGAACTACAGGATGATAATGTTGCTTTCAGCCGTATCTATTCCATGTGATGCCCTGATTCTGGGACAGGCCCTCTACAAAATGCATGATGTGTTCTTTCATAATCTTGCAATAACTCTGGAAGGTAACTGGTTTCTGTTTCCATCAAAGGACATAAAGCCAAAGAAAGTGATTAACTTACCAAGTCCATACACCTAACAAGGATGTGATGTAGGATTTAAATCATATCGCTGTGACTGCAAAGCCTGAACTTCACTGTTAGGCATCCCCATGTTCTTGTCACTTGGTGCCATCGATATTTCCTGGGCAGTAAGAGTGTGTCATAGTCGCAGAAACAACTCTGGTTTTTCTAAGATGTAAGATTAAAATTTCTCTAAAAGGTTGCTGTAGCTTAACTATTTAGTTGTTTTGATATGTATGTGTGATGTGCCTTGGGTGAATTTTTTCGAAAAGTTTTTTTTCTGATTATAAAAATACATTTTTTCATTTTAGAAAGTTAAGAAAGGAGTCGGGTGCAGTGGCTTATGCCTGTAATCCCAGCACTTTGGGAGGCCGAGGCAGGTGGATCCCCTGAGGTCAGGAGTTCGAGACCAGCCTGGCCAACATGGCAAAACCTTGTCTCTACTAAAAATGCAAAAATTAGCCAGACCTGGTGGCGGGTGCCTGTAATCCCAGCTACTTAGGAGGCTGAGACAGGAGAGTCGCTTGAATCCGGGAGGCGGAGGTTGTGGTGAAGCAAGATTATGTCATTGCATGCCAGCCTGGGTGACCAGAGCAAAACTCCGTCTCAAAAAACAAAAAGTGAAGAAAGTTAACGAAGGGTAGAAAAAGCTATATAACAAACAGTAAGGATCACCCATAATCTCACTACTCAGAGAGATAGATTCCTTGATGACATCAATGTCCACTCCTCAGACCTAGGGAGGAAGGGCAGGTTAGCCTAACTAATACAGTTCCTGCCTGGTCCTCTACAGAAAATGATTTGTGACATGTATCATAAAACATTACGGCAAATATTTTAGCCCAGAGAGTTCAATACTGGGTAGTACTAGTAATCTGAGAGATGTTCAATATCTCTCACTCATATATTCACAATTCTTTAGAATATCTGGTTTAAACTGCACTCTAGTCTGATGGACCTACCAGGAGTTAGCTGTAAAATTTACCAAACTAGCAGAATCAATTGATTTATCTGAAGAGTGACTTGGAATTGTACATTCGAACATTAGAAAATGTCTACCAAATTTGTGTGTGTGTGTGTTTATGGAAGTTAATGTTATGACGTTGAGCTGTTCTTTCAGCAAGTAATTAGTAATCAGGCCCTATTCTTAGGAACATCATGGTTTATGATAGAAAAATTGCATCGCCATTGAAGAACATAATGCTTTTTTATTGCATTGACAAGTTGGCATGTGTCCAACTTATCTAAAAATGGAATCATTTAGATATGTTAGAGGAGAGGTACGCAGGGCTTGTCCAACCTCTTTTCTATGCTTAACATTGAATTTTAATCTGCCAAAAGACTATCTCTTTAATTTCCAGGGACAGCAGTAGCATTTTGATACTTTCTGTGAAACATGGTTGTTAAAAGTATGTCTTCTTCCTCTCTCCCAGTGTTAAGTATAACCAGTAATTGCACGCTTGTGTGCATAAACCAACTTCTAATTATGTATTTTAGAGGTTTGGCAAATGTTAGTAATGATTCTTTGTGGGAAAAAATAAACAAATAATAAAAATATAGTTCCTGATATTCCATCACCATAATAAAATCGGGCTCTACAACTTGCTAACCATGTTGCCATTGACAAGTTACTTGGAACCCACACAACTTCCTTGTCCTTATCCACAAAATGGGGGAAATAAGATTACTTGAATAACAAACTGAATACTTGTGAAGCACTTATATGATGTCTAGTATGGAGTAAAACATAAATGGAAGTGTTTCCGCCTACACTTACGATGATTGATGCAGATGTCCTTATAAGCCTTTTCCATCTCTGTACATTAAAGTTGGTGATAGATCAATAAATGGTGCAAAGTGTCTTAATCAATGATTGGGGGAAAAAGTACCGCATCTTCTGAATTTCCTCCACAAGAAGAAAAAGCATAGCAATAATCACTTGTGGAAAAGTGACACCTAAAGTCTGCTTCCTCCTTATTCAAGGTCCCCAGAACTGTAGCATCTTAAGAAAAGGAAGTTAAAATATGAACGAATGTCTAAAGTGGAAGCATAATTTGTAAAACACAGAAGATTACTTTTTATGAAAATAGGGAAGGCAAATGCTTCAAACATGTTCCTCTCAAGAAGTCAAAAGAGAATGAATGGATGCCTGCCAAGTGTTCTGAAATAAAGGAGATACACAGGCCATGTCTCTGAAATCATGACATGTATCTTATGATTCATGCTAATGTTATATTCTCTATCTTATTTTTATGTTTGTTACCTTCAAATGTTCTTAAAAATCTCAATGACAAGATGCACTGTGTGTGTTTGAAGGCTTTTTGCCACACTACTGTTTGTCAGATGGGAAGTACAAGGGCACAGGAGTTTGTCTACAGTCTACAGACATTATCGCTAAGGAATACATTAACATAGGAGAGAAAAGAACCTGTCACCTTGAACAGCAGTCAAACAGTCATAATGATAATTTATGGAGTTAATGTGATATTGACAAGTCACTATTAAAATAATCCTTTGGGAAAATTGTTAGATATCTGCTGTAAGGTTTTATTTCAAGGGAACCAGTGACAACCTTCATCTTAGGAAACTAGTTATGTAATGAAAAGAATGAGGATTTTGCAGTTAATGTATTCTAAACCTAGGTCTGCCATTTACTAGTTGAAGGAAAGTTATATAACTTCTCTGAGTCTCTTCATCTACAAATGGGAGTACCAATAACGAGTTATTTAAAGGATCAGAAATAATGAGTGTAAAATGCTTAGCTTGAAGTGGGGTGTGGTGACTCACACCTATAATCCAAGCACTTTGGGAGACTGAGGCGGGTGTATCACTTGAGATCAAGAGTTCCAGACCAGCCTGGCCAACATGGTGAAACCCCGTCTCTACTAAAAACACAAAAGTTAGCTGGGCGTGGTGGCACACACCTGTAGTCCTGGCTACTCGGGAGGCCAAGGCAACAGCATTGCTTGAACCTGGGAGGTGGAGGTTGCAGTGAGCTGAGATCGTGCCACTGCACTCCAGTCTGGGCAACAGAGCTAGACTCCGTATCCAAAAAAAAAAAAAAAGTAAAAGAAATGCCTAGCTTGGTTACTGTGTATACTGGATGCTCAATATAATATAATTATACTTTATAAGGTTTTAATCATGCATTCATATATTCACTTACTCATTTTGGCAGAATTGTGTGTTCCTGAGACAACATGAAAAATACAGTCTGAATTCCATTCTTGACACATATTTTATTGATATCTACACAGAAGTTTCTTCAGATGATCAGTATAGATCATAGTGTTCACTGGCCACTAAATAACCCAGAGCAGTTTGAGGAATTTATTTTCTATAAAGCAATGAGGTTAGAATTCCAGTAGGTTGTGTGTGCATATAGGTCTATCTCAAACTAGTTATTGAGCTTTCAGTATGCCAAAAAAAAAAAAAAAAAAAAAAAAAAAAAAAAAGCATCATACTAGCTTACAGAATGAACAGGGCTGGCATAAAATGGAATAAAATTGCTGCTTCTAGTGTATAAGGGGCTCACCTCTAAAGGGGATAAAACAGTAAGTATGCAGGAATGCTAGTGTATTTGTTTTTGAAAAATAGAATGAATGTAGGCTCTAGAAATAGATATTCTCAAAGCTTATGAATAAAATGTCAACATAAATGGAACACTTGCTAGAAACATGAAGCCTCCAAATAAAACTCTGCAGTATCAGCTCCAAAATTGCCATGTGGGAGGAGTCTAAGACCATCTGGGAGGAAGGAGGGCCAAACAGACTTCCCTTGAAGCTTTGTTTACCTGTACACAGATTTTTACTTGCGGTGGTTGTGGTGGTGAAGGAGATTTGCAGAATGTTTAACCACAAACACTATCCACCACTCCCACCCAACGTCCCCTTAAAATGTGGATTTTAGAATTGGTTTTATCCTTACATTTGGAAGCTGAAGTTTGTTATTTTAATATATGTTGAGCACCTTATAAGTAAGGTGCCAGCTGAAGACACAATATCTTTTCCCGGGACGCACGAGTTCCAGTCTATGGGATAGAGACCTGAAAACAAGTAAGTACAGCATGTCATAAGCGTCTGTCTGGACTTGTTTCTTTCTAACACCCGATAAACTGGGTAGAAATCAAGTTTCTATCCAGAACAGGCAAGGTAGTTTTCACAGAATTGGGGTTGTTGAAATCAACTTTGAAGGAAATCTTTCTCCACAGTACAATTTCTGTAAAAGAAAGCTAAATTTCAAAGCACATGTTCCCTATAAATATTATCTTCACTAGTAAATTTAAAAAATCACCCAAAATTACAAAAACTTGTACATAGCTCTCCTGAAAACCCACAGATTGAAAAAAAATCACTGGTGCCTTAACATTCCACTGAAAGAAAAAGAAAAATACTTTGGCTGATCATAGCTAATTTAGTTAATAAGGGCCCAATGAAAGCTAAACCTTATTTTGTAAAATGCTGAGAATACTGAGTGATTACCATAAGCCAAGATAGCAGTGGGTGATTTACACACATTACATTTATCAGAATTCTACAGAATGCTTCTTATACAAATGTGTATGTTAAAGGCCTAAATTATTCTTCCCAATGACAGTTTTCATTTCCAGGATTGCCCTTCCCTTCAGCTACCAACTATCAATCCAAGAGCAGACCTTAGAAAACAAGGTCCTAAAACATTTAATTTCCTTTTGGTTTTGGTTTTATGTGTGATCACAAATATTTGGCTTAGAATTCATAGCTTCTACTGTGCCTTAAAAGAGTCAAATTCTAATGTGAGTCTCTGTGAAATGTTTTCCAAAGACTTGAGGCTCTCAGTATAATATTGACTAGATAAAGAAAGAAACTTTACAGAAGTATAAATGTGCTTTTCTCCTTTTGCTAAAAAGTAGTTAGTTCAATGGTATTGGGCTGCTAGTAAATAAAAATCAAAGAAAAGGAAAATAAGGAAGAAGTATTTAGTTCAAGAAGAAAATGCTTAATGATATATTGAATAGAACATTTACATCTCAGGTTTAACCAATACCAAATCAAATACATTTCAGATTTCAAGAGATCAAGATCATCCTGGCCAACACGGTGAAACCCCCCTCTACTAAAAATATAAAAATTAGCTGGGTGCGGTGGTGGGCGCCAGTAGTCCCAGCTACTGGGGAGGCTGAGGCAGGAGAATCGCTTGAACCCGGGAGGTGGAGCTTGCAGTGAGCCAAGATTGCGCCACTGCACTCCGGCCTGGCGACAGAGCGAGACTCCGTCTCAAAAACAAACAAACAAATAAAACAACAACAACAACAACAGCAGCAAAATAAACACCTCAGATCATGTACTGTAAAGAACAGAACTATAGGGACAGGGTATCTCAGTCTGCTCACTTTATGGATGAGGCAGCAAATCCAAAGAAGGGAAGAGTCTCCACAGACTGTGCAGCGTGAAGACAAATGCGGGTAGGGCTAGAGTACATTCCACACTCCATTCCATTGCCTTTTCCACTGCACTTGTTTTTCTTTCTGCTGGTGTATGTGGTATTTGTATGCAGAGTTCCCAAGGACCACTCTCAAAATGTATGATGCTGGCTATACCTCTGCATTTTCCCCATTCTATTGTTTTTCTCAAGTATCTCTAAACTTCAATAAAGGTCACTCAAGATTGCAAAAGCATGCTGTCATTTCTCTACAGCAGGAATGCCCTTATTCCATTGGATACCAGAAAGTTCCGATTTGTAATGACAATAACAAATAATTCATTGTAAGGCCAGGATAAAACATGACCAGAGTTTAGTGGGGGGATGGGCATGCCAACCTTGGGAATAGCTAAGAGTTGATAATGGCATAAGCTCAAAAGAGTATGCTCCCGTTTTTATTAATTGATAGGGGCACACAACTAATAAATAATAAAAGACAATGATTAACCTATCAGTTACCAAATGCATAAATTTATTTAGTTTTCTGGGTTTTATTTTTTTATTTATAACATTTTGTATAACTAGCTGTCCTCCCCTTTTGAGTTTGTTTTCCCTTGGCTTCCTGGATACTTCATTACCAGTTGTCCCATTTTCCTCACAGATTTCTCCCTTCATCTCTCTCCTTTAGGTGCCTCATCTAGGTACTGCTGAATATTATATTTCTCGGATGCTCTTGTTTTCTACTCTCTCTTTCTCCTTCCCTGTCCTGATTTCTCTGTGGAACAATAATTTTGCATATTAAACACCCACAGAGAGCTTCCACTATGTATTTCCAAGACTTCTCAAACTTTGTGTGTCAAAAATGAACTCATTTTATGTACAAACGTCACCCCCAAGGAAGTGGTGCATAATTCCCCATTTCTTAAGTGCAGGCTGTGCATAGAGACTTCCTTCCAAAGAGCACAGTAGAATAAAGTTGGGGGGAGTGTAACTTTATGTGGAGAATCCTAACAAACCCTGCCACAGCCTGGTGACCAAGATCAACACCAACAGGGATAAGTCATGATAAGTCATATTGACACATATGCCCTTACTATTCTGTGATGAACATGGTACCCTTACTGCCCTGTGATCTCCAGAAACCCTTACCCAGACTAATCATGAGAAAAATGTGAGACAAATTCCAGTTGAAGGATTTTCTACAAAATACCTGACCAGTACTCCTCAACACTGACAAGGTCTTTGAAAACAAGGAGAGTCTGAAAAACTGTCACAGCTGAGAGGAAACTAAGAATACATGACAATTAAACATAACCCACTATGTTAGGTGGGATTCTGGAGCAGAAAAAAGGGATGCTAAATGAAAATTAAGACAATATGAGTAAAGTATGAACTTCAGCTAATTACAATGTATTAATATTGGTTCATTAATTTTGTAAGAAATGCACCACACTAATATAAGACTTTAATAACAAAGGAACTGGGTGTAGGGTATAAGAAAGCTTTCTGTACTACCATTACTATTTTTCTGTAACTCAAAAACTATTCTAAAATAAAAATTTTATTTTTAAAAAATTTATCAGGTTGCCTTCCCAGCCTTTTTTCTCATTTTATATTCCCTATTTCTGCCCATGTAATTATGATGGAGCAAGTGGAGCTTTGCCCCAAGGATCCACATTTATAAAGCACACAGGTGTTAGTGAATGAAGTTTTATTAATTTTGGAACTTAACATCTAATTTAAATTCCACATCAATTAAAAAACAGTTAAAATAGGAAACTTCCAGATAGTCCCTATTGTTAACAACAAAAATCTGGGTACCACACCATGAAATACAGAGTTGATTTGAGGCAATGTAGAGTGGAGAGGTCAAAGTGGACCCACTGTGATTCTGATTCAGAAAACTGTAAATTTATTTCTCTGTAACTTAACTGGACTGACTCATTAGGACCACCTCACAGGGCCTTCTGCCTCTTTTGCTTGCCATTTTACATTTATTAGTTTTTCCAATTAAATTCTATACTCATTTCCCTGGTTAAATAAGTGCCTATTGAATACATACAGTCTTCACCTTTTTCTTCTTTCTACTTGTCTTCTCAGATTTAATGTCTCAAGCAGGCTCAGTGACCAGTTGCATGAAGTAGCACCTGGTCTGCCACCCTCCCCTGTCCTGGTGGCCCCTGCTGTGGTCTGGTTGCACCCATTTGGTCACAAACATGCTGAGCCTGTGTTCATACCACAAGGCACTGCTGAGTTCATCTATTCTCTCAGGTTCTATACTTCTCCCCTGCTGAGCTCTCAGCTGTGGCCTCTAGTGCTGGTGTTCTGCTCACTCTTCAGCCTCTGCTTCCTGATCTCTGGTCTCTTCCAGTTCTCTTACCACATCCACATTACTTCCAGGGCATGCAGAAACTTCAAGAACTCTTGCACTCCAAATATAGGCCCTGGAAATCAAGAATAGTATCTCAGGCCCATATACTTAAACCCTTTCTTTAACGTTGGCTTAATGTTTAATCATCCACTGCTATATTTCCAGGTTGCCGTGTTGCTCTAGAATGATGCTAAATGCAAGTATTCCTGAAGGGGCCATGCCATAGGAAAGAAGGAGCAAATCCTCTGGCTTTGGGGTTATTCCAAAGCGATTGGGGTTCTTCTACCACTGTGACTATCATCAATAAGTCCCTCTTCACCTTTGTAAGACAGCAGCAGAGCATGGACTAGACTCCCCAAATTGGTCAGCTTTTGTTCTTGTCTTCACGCTTCATCATGCTCACATGCTCTCTCTGTCCTTCTTCTCATTTTCCTCTCCCACCATACTCAACTCCTCCCCTTAGATATAGAAAGGACTTTTATTTCCTTTACCTCCCTCATAGGAATTGCTCTCACTTATGTCATAGCCGTATCCTTCCCTAATGTGTAGTTATATTAAATCTTCATGCCTTTGGGGAGGCCTAGGAGGGAGAATCATTTGAACCAAGGAATTCGAGACCAGCCTGGGCATCATGGTGAAACCCCACCTTTACAAGAAATACAAAACTTAGCCAGTTGTGGTGACAGGCACCTATAAGTGCCAGCTACTTGGGAGGCTAAGGTGGGAAGACTGCTTGAGCAACCTCCACAACTGCAACCTCTGTTGTGGAGGTTGTGCTTTAGTCCTCTGTATATGACTTAATATTCAAAGTCTAGATTTGGAAATTCTGGAAAAATCAGTTTAGTGATCATTAAGCCAGGATCTTACAAATAATAATAAAAAAAAGACTTCTTTTGAGATTATCATCTCACCATAGACTTCAAAAATACCTATGTTGAAATTCAAAGCCGACCATTGCTTTCTTTGGTCTCGGCAGTGTCTGCCCTCTGCTGCCCTTAGAAATAAGATCAGGCTTAGATCTGAATATTCATGGCAGAAGGGCTGCCAGGGACAAACCTCCATTACTCAGAGGAATAATGCCATAGGTTATACTTAAGCTATTATTTCAAAATAAATGTCTGTATTCTCGTTGGCTCAGATTCCAGCAATGAAGGTGATGACTTTGGACAGAACTCCCATTGTCCTAGTTACCAAGGCAACTAACAATGGCGTTTTGTTTAACTGCTTTCTCTGATTTCATATTCAACTAAATATCAAGTATTGTCAATTCCATCACTATACTTTTTCTACCACTTTTCCCTCCTCCCAATTTCCATTAATTCTCCCCTTACTTCTCACCTAGAAGTCTTTACACCTTCAGTTTATTTCAGAGATTCTTTCTTTAGGTTTGGAACATGCAACTTGGGGTTCTGTAAACCTTAGATCCAATTCTACTTCTACATTTGCTAGTTTGTGAATTTGAGCAAGTTTTTAAACCTATATTTCCTCGCCCTTATAAGGCTATCAGGAGGACAAAATAAGATAATGCATCGTGGTGTCTAGTGCAGAGCAAGGCAAATGGTTGCCATTGTTATTGTTAACTATTATTCTGCTCAAATGTCAAAATGTTTCATACAATCCAAGAAAGAGATCGATGTTAAAGGCAAGGTAGGCTTCAGAAGAGTGTAGCAGTGGAGAAAGATCATGCACATGGGTGTCACCGGAAGTACAGAGTGGTAAAAAAACAATTAAATGGAAGCAGACAGGGTCAGGGAGGAAGGGAGAGAAATGTTGAAGAGGTGGACTCAGAATTGGTATTTTATTTCACAGGCATTGAAGAGATGTTTCCTTTATACAACAAGGTTGTGCATGTGTAGTGTAAGTGTGTGTGTGTGTGTGTGACTCTAAAATTAAAAATAAAAGCCAGAGGTTCGAAAGATAGCAAAAATGAATGGTTCTAACAATTAAACATGCTTATATTTTCTAAATCTGAAGCAAACTTCAGATTTTCTAAAAGAGATAAATCTTTACAGGTGAAAGTTAACTATCAAAATCTCCCCACCCCATTCTATCAACAAAATATTTCATTTAGTTTGTACGTAATGTCTGTTAAATATTTTAAATTTTTAACCTTAATTTTAGCTTTGCAATTAGGCCCTCCTGCCTTCAAATATGTTTACTGTTAACAACAAAAAGGGAGAAAGAGAGACATACGTCAAAACCCAAGAGAAAGGGAGAAAGAAATTACCAGCAGAATGAGATTTGGAAAAAGCCAAGGATAAAATCTTAAGGATGAGAGGCATGAAAAGAAAGTATGCTTACGTAGAATGGCAATAAATGAATGCACATACTTAGAATAAACATTCGATAACTGCCCCACCCCCAGACAACAAATAACCCAAAAAGAGGAATAAGACATACTATTAGTCAAGTAAGAAACTGCATCTATTTCACATTCAGAAGCAAAAGGCTCCAAGTGAACATGGTTCATTGACAGTCACGTTGGGAAGAATTCAAGACTCAGCTCATCAGGTGATCAACTGTCAAGCTCTTAGCAGAAAGGAACTGTATCTTATTTACTGTATCAGCTCTGGTTATCAACACATAATTGGCCTTCAGTAAATTTATTGAACTAAACGAAACACCCGAGGGTTATAGAATATGAACTCTAACCATGGGACTGAGCTGGCTTTTCACCCACCTTTGAAAACAGGTCTGTATTATCCTCCCTCAGCTAAATGATACCGTAGAACTGGTTGAGGCGAGTCTTGCATCACTTTACATTCTGTCTGAGGAAAGTTTATGGGCTTGTTTTTTCTTTTGTTGACCCTCCATTGTAAAGATAATTTATCACAACTTTATTTATTTATTTTTTATTATACTTTAAGTTCTAGGGTACATGTGCACAACGTGCAGGTTTGTGACACGTGTATACATGTGCCATGTTGGTGTGCTGCACCCATTAACTCATGGGTTCCAGTTGTTTCCTTCTGCTCAGGTTATCAGGAGTTGCACAAAATGGGCTGGTACCTGGGATGCTTTGCTGTCCCAAAAGGGTGATATTCAAAGTCTGGTTCTACTAACTCCACTCTCCTTCCTGTAAGACCCTTCCTAAGAGACTGTCAGCTGTTCCGCAAGGAGTTCAGAATTACTAATTATGAGTGACTGAAGAAAATGAGAAAGGTTGAGAATGCTAGGATGGGCAGAGTAATAAAAATTAAAAATTTCAAATAATGTTTTGTATCTTTTACCCCATGTCCTCCAGGCTATTAATTAATTACCTGTTTCAGTGTACAAGAAAAATAGGACCTAACTCCCAGTGGATGAGCATCCTTGAAACCTTTGTGATGCACTTGAATTATAGCTATTAATAGCAAGCTCATGGAACAATGAGTAAGACATTCCTACTCATTAAAGTTCTCCCAAATGATATATTCAAAATTTTAAGTTCCTTAAGTGGCTGTAACTTTCCATTAATAGTGAAGAAAGTTTCCTTTTTAAAAAATTTATAGGAAATGGGGTCATCTTCTCTAAAAAAATGGTCAATTCCTTTGTGACTAATTGTCCAAGGTATTTTTTTCTTTTCTTTTCTTCTCTCCCATTATTGGAGTGGAAGGAGTGTGAGTAGCGTCCTATCCTTTATTTCTAGGCTTCTTCAGGAGTTTATGTGGATCGGTGAAGACTAGTAAGGATTCAAAAAATGTGAAGACATAACAAGTGTTGAAACCATTGTTATTTATATCTTTTTTGCTACTGCTGTTACCTTGCTAATTTCCATTTCACATGTTAACTTTCCATTTTCAGTCAGTGATTTTCACCTGCTCAAAAGTCTTACTTTCTATCAATGCTTACTGTTAAATATCAAATAAATAACAAAAGTTCTTACATTTGCATGGAGGTAAAAATAAAATAGTAAAGAAGGGCCAGGTGCCGTGGCTCACGCCTGTAATCTCAGCACTTTGGGAGGCCAAGGCAGGCAGATTGCTTGAGGCCAGGAGTTTGAGACCAGCCTGGCCAACATGGTGAAACCCCGTCTCTACTAAAATTATAAAAATTAGCTGGTCATGGTGGTGCATGCCTGTAGTCCCAGCTACGTCAGGAGGCTGAGGCACAAGAATTGTTTGAACCCAGGAGGCAGAGGTTGCAATGAGCCAGGATTGCAGCACTGTACTCCAGCCTGGGCAACAGAGTAATACTCTGTCTCAAAAAATATAATGTAATGTAATATAATATAGTATAATATAATATAATATAATATAATATAATATAATATAATATAGAAGGAGGGGGAGAGATATGCTTCTTGAAGAACTATCAAACACATTTTGGGGATGTCTTCATCCAAGGACAACTCTGATTACCTGAATCTTTCACCAGAAATATCTAAAGAGAAAACCAAATTTTATTATTTATTTTTTGCAAGTTCTATTTTGGATTCAGGTTTGTGCAGGTTTGTTACATAAGTGTATTGCATGATGAAGAGATTTGGGGTGCAAATGATCCTGTGACTCAGGTAGTGAGCATAATGCCCAATAGTTTTTCAGCCCATGTCCTCCCCCGAGTAATCCTTAGTATCTGTTGTTCCCATCTTTATGTCCATGTGTAATCAACGTTTAGCTCCCACTCATAAGTGAAACATGTAGTATTTGCCTTTCTGTTTTTGCATTAATTTGCTTAGGATAATGGGCTCCAGCTGCATCTATGTCAATGCA
Source organism: Mandrillus leucophaeus (assembly GCF_000951045.1). NCBI lineage: Eukaryota > Metazoa > Chordata > Mammalia > Primates > Cercopithecidae > Mandrillus > Mandrillus leucophaeus. The sequence goes on along the minus strand of NW_012105709.1, from coordinate 2,670,930 downwards.
AAGCACATAATTTCTTTCTTTTTATGGCTGTTTAGTATTCCATGGTGTATATATACCACGTTTTCTTTACCCAGTCCACTGTTATTGGGCACCAAGGTTGATTCCATGTCTTTCCTATTGTGAATAGTGCTGTGATGAACATGTGAGTGCATGTGTCTTTTGATAGAACTGTTTATTTTACTTTGGGTATATACTCAATAATGGGATTGCTGGGGCAAACAGTAGCTCAATTTTAGGGTCTGCAAACCTAGTTTTCTTAGTTTGAAAAGCAGTCATATAATTTTATTATTATTCAGTTTGTAAATCTGGAATCATTTCTCAATAGGCTGATAGTGTGTTAAAAAAAAAAAGACAAAGAAAATCAGAACATTTAAATTCTAATCTTCTGGGCTCTTAAAAGAGCCCAGTTCAATTTGTTTTGTTTTGCTTTCTCACACAACTGAGATACCACAGCTTTGTAGCCTCTACAAAAGATTATTAAGGTAAACTGCGGAAGTTGTTGATTGGAAAGGAGGACTTTCCAGTTTTATTTTTATTCAGATTCCTGATTGATTAGGCTGCAGCACAACCTGGTTGGTCACTGTGTTGGTTGAAGGAATCCTGCAGAGAACATGAGTAAAAATCAGAGCCCAAACCAAATCCACATGTTTTCTATACACTAATCCCCAGGAGCTTTAAATACATAAAACATGTGGAAAAACATAATCAAGTAGCTACAAATTCCATCATAAAAGTTTTCCAGTGGAACTGGGCAATAAGTCCATTCAAAATAAACCACAACAGGGATTCTTGATGGTGGAAAACATTACGAGTAACTTGCAAGCTGGCAAGAAATTACAGCCAATAAGTGTGCTCTAAGAATAGTAGATACCTATAATAAATGATTTCCAAAGGAAATTCCAGCTATTAGAAGAAGGCCAGCAAAAGATGTGGAGATGACTTTAGTTCCAGCATGCTCTGTTTCTCTCCACTGGCTTGTGTTAAAGGGAAGAACTGTTTTTTAATTCCCCATTTCAAGTAGTTGCCATGCTTTAATATAGTCAGAAACTGTACATGTTTTCCCCATAATGTAAAAGACAGCCTCATTCTTTAAGAAAAGAATGGGAATTGCAAACAATTATTACCATTAGCATGTCTAGAGAGGATCATATTGATATATCTTGAAAGACACATCCACAGAGTTTATAGATGAAGCCAGGTGGTAGAAATAAGGACTAGTCCTTTAAGAAATATAGGCATTTGGCCGGGTGTGTTGGCTCATGCCTGTAATCCCAGCACTTTGGGAGGCTGAGCAGATGGATCACCTGGGGTCAGGAGTTTGAGAGCAGCGTGACTAACATGGCAAAACCTCATCTCTACTAAAAATACAAAAAATTAGGCAGGCGTGGTGGCGGGCACCTGTAATTCCAGCTACTTGTGAGGCTGAGGCAGGAAAATCGCTTGAACCCGGGAGGTGGGGGTTGTAGTGAGCTAAGATCTCACCACTGCACTCCAGCCTGGGCAACAAGAGTGAAATTCCATCTCAAAAAAAAAAAAAGAAAAGAAAGAAAGAAAGAAAAGAAAAGAAAAAAAGAAATACAGGCATATAAGGCATAAACTTGCTTTGATTGCCCACTAACAGGCCCTAGGGATTTGAAGTCAGACAAGACCCTGGCCTTTCCATCAGTGATTATGCCTGAGTGGAGGATGGGGATAAATACATACATTATCATGTTACCATATCATTTGTACAATAAAAGAGGTAAGCAAAAAAGCTCCAAGGAGAGAAATCTAAAACATACTGGGAGGCAAATTGCTTAAAATCCTGTGACCTGGATTTTCTCATCTGAAAAATAGAAACAAGGATAACCAAACTGTGGAAATATTGAAAGGATCAGATGAATCACATTATAATGAAGAATGCTATACAAATGTGATCTACTGTTAATATACTTCTAAAACAGGGGTGTCCAATCTTTTGGCTTCTCTGGTCCACATTGGAAGAAGAATTGTCTTGAACCACACATGAAATACACCAACACTAACAACAGCTGATGAGCTATTAAAAAAAAATTCACAAAAAAACTCATAATTTAAGAATGTTTACAAATTTGGCCAGGCATGGTGGCTCACGCCTGGTGGCTTGAGCTCACGCTAATCCCAGCATTTTGGGAGGCTGACATGGGAGGATCACGAGGTCAGAAGATCAAGACCATCCTGGCTAACATGGTGAAACCCCTTCTCTACTAAAAATACAAAAAATTAGCCAGGCGCGGTGGCAGGCATCTGTAGTCCCAGCTACTAGGGAGGCTGAGGCAGGAGAATGGTGTGAACCTGGGAGGCGGAGCTTGCAGTGAGCCGAGATGGTGCCACTGCACTCCAGCCTAGGTGACAGAGTGAGACTCAGTCTCAAAAAAAAAAAAAAAAAAGATTTACAAATTTATGTTGGGCCGCATTCAAATCCATCCTGGACTGCATGCAGCCTTTGAGATGTGAGTTGGAGAAGCTTGTTCTAAAATAAAAAGCCTTTAATATGTGCTAAGCACTGTTATTGCTATTTGCATATATAAATCAATCCTCTCAACCACCCTATGAGGTAGGTACTATTGTTAGTACTTCACAAATGAGGAAACTGAGGCCCAGAAAGATTAAGTAACTTCTGTACAGTTACACAGCTAAGTTTCAAACCCAGGTATCTGGCTCCAAGCAGAGGATTTACATCGAAGCTATTGATGCTTAAGCTTTGGGACTTCTCCTTTACATGTGTCACACCAAGACTCTAGGTGGGGTCCCAGTAGTGTCTTCATGTGGCCATATGTACTTGTAAAATTTGCAAAAGTAAGACATTTTATCCAATTAGTTCAGAATATTCTCCTTTTTGATTCCAACTTCAGATGCCTCATGTTTCCCCCCTTGCCAGGTAGAGTTAGAGTAAACATGTCATTTTTGAAATACAGCTAAGGGCTAGTTGAGTTGATGTTGATGACACATTCACTTGGGTTTAGTGAGGTCTCTTTAGGCAGCTTGCAGTCACTCCCATTACTGGTTGTTGGGGAGGCCTCACATGCCAGTCAGGGTAGAGACGGAATCCAGAGGTTTGTCTGACTCTTGAAAATTCTCCTGACCCTACACTCCTTTCATGTGTTCAGTAATCCATAAACAGTTTTCTTAATTCTTTAACTGAGACATGATAGTCTATCCTCAGCCACCAACAGCATTTGGTACTACAACTCATGTCCAACCTGGCTTTAACACACCTTTTTAGTTTATGTCCCCTCTAGATCTCCCTTTACACCATGCTCCAGCCAAAGGGCACTTCTTCCTTTGCTGGGCCATACTCTTTGCTCTTGCTTAGGCTTTTATTAATTTCTTGCTGACATGGCATGAAATCTGATATCAGCAAAGATAATATACACTTCTAATTCACCATAAAAAACCATCAGTGTCACATTGGTTAGTGGGCATTAACATTTAAAATAAGTCACTACACAAGAAAACTTGAAATGGCAGAAAAATTACAGCTTATATATAAAAAAGGAACTACAGTGTTTTTAGATTTGATGAGAATTCTAAAAATATATATGTCATTACTAATAATGGAGTTTGAAGCTGAAAATTTTCTAAACTATCAGTAACTATAAATATTGGCTAATAATATTTCCCTCACAATGGTGGAAAGACTGAATTTGCACACTATTCTTGCCAAAATAGTGATATAAAAGTTGTTAAAGGTCAGGCACAGTAACTCACACCTGTAATTCCTTTGAGAGGCTGAGGTAAGAAGATTGCTTGAGGTCAGGAGTTCAAGACCAGCCTGGGCAACATAGTGAGACCCCCATCTCTACAAAAAAAGAATGTTGTTATGTGCAGCAAAAATTACAGTAGAAGTAGTTTAAGGTGTATCAGAGGTTAATAAATGAAATATTTCTTCTGGATTTTCTGATTTGCAGAAAGTCTTTGAAAACTGTTCTTTTGTAACCTTTAATAAATATTTGTTTCATACCTAATTTTTTTCTATCCTTAAAGAGAGTTCCACAAAATGTATAAGATTTAGGCCTGACCAGGCATGGTGGCTCACACCTGTAATCCCAGCACCTTGGGAAGCTAAGTCATGAGGATTGCTTGAACCCAGCATTCAAGTCCAACCTGGACAGCATAGCAAGACCCCATCTCTACAAAAAATAATTTTAAAAATGAGCTGGGTGTGGTGAACATGTGCCTGTAGTCCCGGTTATTCAGGAGGCTGAGGTTGAGGATCACTTGAGCCCAGGAAGTCAAAGCTGCAGTGAACCATGACTGCACCACTGCAACACAGCAAGACCCTGTCTCAAAAAAAAAAAAAAAAATTAGGGCCCAAAAACTTGGGTTTGTCTCTCATGTTTTTTCCCCTAACCCGTTTCCCCAATCCATTTTCTGTAACCCATTTTTTTCTAACCCAATAGCTTTTGGTTTAAGCTGTTCTGTTAGTTACATACTGCTTTGAATGAACATATTGCTTTGTTATATGAATTTTGAGTAGTTACATTAATGCTTTAAATGAACCAGAGGGTGACAGGAGCACAGACTGGATAGAGTTCTGCTGGGAGTGACCAGGTTTGTATTCCTACCTCTAGCTGTGTGTGTCTTGAATCCTAGTGCCTCTTTCCACTAGGTAAGTAAAGTAGTGCCTTCCACTACATGGTGTGCAGTGATTGTTCTGTGGCTCTGGGTTCTGTGGGCCTCTGATAACTATATGAAAAATATTCTCTCTCTTTACTCTGTTATTTTTAGTTTGGCTAATAGGAAATGAATGTGGTTATTGGAACAGCAGAAAGCAAATAACCAATGACTTCTTGCCTTACTGCTTAAATTTGCTTATCACTCTATTACCTGCATCATTGAGGCTTCCTTATCAGTATTGTTAAGTATTAAATATATTAATAGAAACTCTAACAAAATCAATTGCTGTGAGTTAAAGAAAAGCAAAGGAAGTTTCTGGGGCCAAAGGAGCCCAAGCAAAAATCAGAATGCAATAGTAAATGTGGCTCTGGGAAGTAACAAGCCAGGTTGATGGATTACATTACACCTAAAGCAAAATTATCATCGTCAGAGACCTAGCCATCCCAAGTAACAGCTTAGGTCTGTGGTTCTCAATGCCAACTGAATATTAGAATCACCTGGACTTTAAAAATTAAGTGTCCTGCCCTGCTCCCTTCTGAGAGTCTGATTGCGTTTCCCAGGTGATCCTATGTGCAATTAGATCTGAGCACCTCTGATCTAGGTGTTATGCTTTCTGGGGCAGTGGAGAGGCTGGATGCTTATAAACCTTCTCTTAAACAAAGGCTAATATCAGAGCTGGATCCATTTAGTAAAAGAATTCAGTTAAATATAGCTCTCCCAGAAGGAAAAGTATTTTAAGCTATTATTAGTCATTTATACTTCAGTGCAACTCTGTTCAATAAATAGAAGTTTCTGTGATGGAAATGTTCTATATTTGTGCTGTCTACTTTCTTAGTCCACTAGCCTCATGTGTCCATTGAACACTTGAAATGGGGCTAGAACAACCGAGTGACTGAATTTTAAAATTTGTTTTAATTCATTTAAATTTAAATTGTTGCATGTGGCTAGTGGCTACCATGTTGGTCAGTGCAGTTCCCGTGTGAATGGGTAATGAGTAAAGCGATAAAGTAGGGGTTACTGTATGCCTGGGGAGAGGAGTCAGAAGGACACCAGAGGATGGAAAAAAAAAAGGGAGTAAATGAGGTCAGGTTCCCTGTGAAAACTCCATAGGGAGAGCAGAGGAGAAGCTATAGCAAAATGTGGCTTTGGGAATGCCTATCACTCTTGGTGCCACCCCAAAATAATGTTGAAGAGGAATTTCTGAGCTGGGGACTTTGGCTCTGATCTGCCCCACCTCTCTTCTATAGACCAGTGACTGACCAAATAGTAAAGCTCACAGAAGCCTTTGCTGCTGGGAACTGTTACTAGGAAAGCAGCAAAGAGAAGTGGAAAGAGTAAGGCACTGGTGCTTACAAGCCAATAAAAAGTCACCTAGTATCTCGAAATCACTGTTGTTTCATAGCACAAGTGGTAAGATATAAGTGTCTACTCAGTGCCATTCAACACATATTATGTTGCCAGATCGTATCAGGCTATAGATGGAAGCCCCTTGGACCCTAAGAGAACCACTGAAATTATTGATTATTCCTGTGGAAAGAGCTGATCCCACTTAAATACTACCCCTTCCAGAGGTATTGTGAAAGAACTTCCATAGGTGCATGGTGGTTCAGTGGTAGCATTTTTACCTGCCATGTGGGAGGTCCAGGTTTGTTTCCTGGCCCATCCAACTTGTCATCCCATTTTGGCTGGGTGCGGTGGCTCACGCCTGTAATCCCAGCACTTTGGGAGGTCAAGGCAGGCAGATCACTTGGGCCAGGTGTCCAAGATCAGCCTGGCCAACATGGTGAAACCCTCTGTCTACTAAAAATTAGCCAGGCCTGGTGGTGCACTCATGTAGTCCCAGCTACTCAGGAGGGAGGCATGAGAATTGCTTGAACCTGGGAGGCAGAGGTTGCAGTGAGCCGAGATTGCACCACTGCACTCTAGCCTGGAGGACAGAGTAAGGCTCTGTCTCCAAAAAACAGAGGAAAAAAAGGAACTTCCAGGCCGGGCGCGGTGGCTCACGCCTGTAATCCTAGCACTTTGGGAGGCCGAGGCGGGTGGATCACGAGGTCAGGAGACCTAGACCATCCTGGCTAACACGGTGAAACCCATTTCTACTAAAAATACAAAAAATTAGCCAGGCGTGGGGGCGGGCCCCTGTAGTCCCAGCTATTCGGGAGGCTGAGGCAGGAGAATGGCGTGAACCCGGGAGGTGGAGCTTGCAGTGAGCAGAGATAGCACCACTGTACTCCAGCCTGGGCGACAGCAGGAGAGTCTGTCTCAAAAAAACAAAACAAAACAAAACAAAAACCAAAGAATTTCCAGAGATATGAAGAACACGATGTCTGTAGATGTCAAGACTGGAAGGAATTTTCTAAGCATAAATCTTGGTCCTATGATGTTACAGGCCAAAAGAATGAGGCTCATGATCAACTCAGTATACCACTGGAGGCTATATGAGTAAGCAACAAAACTGTTTGTCATAAATGCAGAATGTTGGCAAACTGACAAAACTGCGTCTGCCACCCAGAAGGAATGCTGAGGGCAGTCACGCCCCAAGTGCAGTGTTTCTTGTGATTAGGTATATCTGAAGCCTGTTAGTAACAATACGAACCTGTGATCAATTAAGCAGCTGACCAGTCCTTACCTCCTCCTCCTTGCTCTTGTTACCCAATAAATAGGAGCGGCTGTGGAAGCTCAGGGACTGCCTTTGCTCACTAGAAGTGGGGAGCTCTCTTTTTCTTCCCTGGCTCCCCTTCCTTCAAAAGTTTCTTTTGTTTTTTGTTATAATTTCTACATTTGTCCCTTGGTTCAGTTTGTAATGACAATCTCAGGCAGTAACAACAGTAACTGCTATAATCACGGTCTCAAGTAGTAACCATGGCAGTTGGCTACACTATGACAGAGCCCATGGCAGGCCAGTTGGTAACACTTTGTAGATGGCTACCTATGCTATTAATTCTCATGAGCTGTTCTTTGACTCTAGTCTTTACCCTATTCCATAACTAGGGAGTTGATTGCATCAGTCTCTGCAAAACATTTTTTAAAACTTGACAATATGCATTGACAATGAGTTTATCTAGTTAAATCATTCCTATTTAAATACCTGGTTAATGATATTTGGGTCTTATATCTACCCTCAAATCAATTTTATATTTTTAATGACACTACAGGTCAATTCCTTTTAAGAAAAATTGGCAAAGAAAATATTTTCATGTTTTATTTGGATAATGGTCCCAGAGCACCCTGGCACACATTTTGACAGAGTGAAAAAAGTTCAGGAAAAAACCCACAAGCATAATTAAAACAGAGGGAAAGGTAAAATAAACAATAAGTCTTGGATAGAAGCGAAAGTGTGACCATTTGCAATAGCAAAGAGTATACCTGGCCGTCTTTCACAATTCACCTAAGGAGTTGCTAACAGATCTTGCACGGTGGCTTGAACTCTAGCATATTCCTTCTGATCTTGACCATGCAGCAGTCCTCCTCAGTCTCAATAGCCTCACATTACATGTGTGAGGCCCAGTCCCAAACCAACGATCTAGAGTCCTTAGGTGCAGCACCCTTCCTACTTACTCTTTCTGATTCCAGAACTCTGACCTCTTCTTCCTCAGCTGAGTAGGGCCACAGTTTTCTTTCTGGTTTCATTCTACCTCTTTGTGCTCTGTTCAGAAAATTTTCTCCAGGCACAGAGCTAGCATGAAGTGGGAGTCATCTCATGAGATTCTCTTCTGTTAGGGATTGAAGGCTTGCACTGTCAATGTCCAAAGTCCACTGTCTGGAAATCATTGCTTCACATATTTTGTCCAGTCTTTTAGCTTTATGTTTCGTATGGGTAAAAGTGAAAGTCATTACTGTTTGATAAGATTTTTACAAACCATTGCAATGTTTATAAGAGACATCAAAATACAGTGAATACAATAAAGAGATAGAAAATGATAGATTAAAAAAAAGACTACCAAGCAAAGCTATTGAAGCCTTATTAATAAAATATACATTCCAGCAGCATAATGATAAGCAAAAGGATTACTTATATATTGCTAACGGGAAAAGTTTATAGGAAAATATAACAAAGATGAACTTGTATGAGCTTAAAAACATAGCCCCGCACAAAAAACAAAATATTTAAACACATAGAGAAATTCCATCAGAGTTGGACATTTTAGCCCACCTCTTCCCATAATTAATTGATAAAGTAGATGAATAATTAATTGATATGAACATATATTTGAAAAATATGATTTATAAGCTTTATCTAATGAACAGATGCACAACTCTGCACCCAGAAATTGAAGGTACACATTCTTTAAAAACACACATGGAATATATATAAATGTTGAACACTTAATAATTAATAGTAAGTTTTATCAAACAATATAATCATTTATATTTATTAATTTAATATATATCAGAATCAAAACCCTCTTCTAGATTATTCTGACTCTAAGAAAAAAATTATAATGTACATTAGAAACTAGAGCAAAACAATGATGACCATATTATATTAAAAAATGTAACTTGCAGCTATAAAAGTGTCCATGGAAAAAGGTATAATGTTAAATACTAGCATGAAAAGAAAGGCTGAAAACCATGAGTAATCAACAACTCATAGTTTAGAAACAAAACAACCCCAAATGTAGGAGAAAGAAAATATTGACAAGAGAAAAAGAAAGTAAACAAAACAAAATAGATAGGACCAATCAACAAATACAAACCCCAAACATTGTCTACGAAGATGAACAAACCTCTGTTCATTCACATCAAAAGTGATGGATGAAAAGGGCACATTATATTTAAAATAGAGATTTTTTTAAACACAGAAGACTACATGAATAATTTTATCTTTGATAAATTTTAATACTTAGATAACACTTAGATAAACAATTTCTTGGAAAAATATTAATTTAACTTTAAAAAACTAAACTTGTATTTTTAAATCCACTTATCATTAACAAAAGAGAAAGAAAAAGTCCTGAAAAACACCACACAACAATGTTTTTCTTGGCAAATTATATGTAATCTTCAGGTAACATATAATACCTGTCTGAAAAAACTGTTACAGAGGATAAAAATAAGGCATAACTCCCTAATTTATATCAAGAAGTTAAGGTGGAGTGGACAAAGAGAATATGAAGTAAAACATTCTAAAGTTCTCATGGGGTAGGAAGAAAAGTTATAGGGAAAGGATGGTGAAAGTTTTCTAACATTGTTATGATATTGGGATGGCAGAAAAATAAGGAAAAATGAGCATATTAAATGGTAAACTGAAATTTAGGGGGACATGTTTGGGTTATTTTTGATTGATAATGTGAGCAAAGAAAGAAAAGTCAGCCATTGATGAAATGTAAAATTATATCAGAAATTCTAAAACAAGGTAATTAAAAAATATTTAAAAAATACAAATACAAATTTGATCAACCCACAGCAATAATAAGCAATAAAGATATGAGAAAATAATACAAGTAATAAACCTGAAGAAAGAAGGAATACATTAAGAATAATCCAAATCTCATGTTGAAATGTAATCCCCAGTGTTAGAGATGGGGCCTGGTGGGAGGTGTTTGGGTCAAGAGAGTGGATTCTTCATGAATGGCTTGGTGCCATCTGCACAGTAATGAGTTCACTCAAGAGCCAGTTGTTGCTCTTGCTCCCTCTCTCACTCCCACTCTTGCCATGTGAATGTGTCTGCTCCTCCTTTGCCTTCTGTCATGAGTAAAAGCTCCCCGAGGCCCTTACCAGAAGCAGATGCTGGTGCCACACTTCTTGTACAGCCTGCAGACCTGAGAGCCAATTCAACCTCTTTTCTTTATAAATTACCCCATCTTGAGTATTCTTTTATAGCAATGCTAGAATGGCCTAACACAACCATGTATAAAATATGCATGTCATGTATAAAATGTAATTATAAACAAAAGGATTACTTATATACTGCTAACACAAAATTCATAGGAAAATATAACAAAGTTGAACTTGTGTGTGTTTAAAAACACAGCCCCCAAATGCAAAAAACAAAATATTTAATTAAACACATAGAGAAATTTATAAATAGTGCATTCCATCAGAGTTTATCACATGAACAGACATTTCTCAAGAGAAGACATACAAGTGGACAAAAAACATAAAATCAACATCACTAATCATCAGAGAAGTGCAAATTAAAACCACAATGAGATATCATCTCACACTGGTCAGAATGGCTATTACTAAAAAGTCAAAAAATAATAGATACTGGTAAGGCTGTGTATACACTGCTGGTGGGAAAGCAAACCAGTTCAGCCACTGAGGAAAGTAGTTCAGAGATTTCTCAAAAAACTTGTAACTATTAGGTTGGTGCAAAAGTAATTGAGGCTTTTGCTATGATTTGCAATGGTAAAACATGCAATTACTTTTGCACCAATTTATACTATTCAACCCAGCAATCCCATTACTGAGTGTATATCCAAAATAAAAGGAATTGTTCTACTAAAAAGACACATGCACTCACATTTTCATCACAGCACTATTCACAATAGCAAAGACATGGAATCAACCTACATGCCCATCAGAGGTGGACTGGGTAAAGAAAATGTGCTGTATCTACATCATGGAATACTACACAGCAATAAAAAAGAATAAAATCATATTCTTTGCAACAACATTGATGCAGCTGGAGACCAACATCCTAAGCAAATTAACTCAGGAACAGAAAACTAAATACCATATGTTCTTACTTACAAGTGGGTGTTAAACATTGGGTACTCATGGACAAAGAAGGCAACAATAGATTCTGGGGAATATTGGAGGTGGGAGAAGGAGGCAGACAAGAGTTGAAAAACTTCTGGGTACTATAGTCACTTCCTGGGTGATGAGATCAATTGTACTCCAAACCTCAGCATCACACACTATCCATGTAGCAAACCGGCATATATATCCCCTGAATCTAAAATAAAGGTTGAAATTACAAAAACAAACAAACAAAAAACCAACAAACAAAAAACAGGAATACCTGTCATCACACTCAATTCTTCTGTTAGAGAGAGTATTTCAGGTTACATCTTACAAGAAATCCGCAGAGTTAGGAAACACAGAATCAGCTTATTTTTAAGCAGTATATTAGTTGTATTGTTTTAAGCAGTATATTAGTAAGTTTTTTTTTTAACTTAAAAAAAACCCTTCCAACACATTTTCAAGTGATGCATGTCTGGATTAAAAGCGCTGGCTTTAATTTTGAATATGATCTGTTCAAAAGTTTAGAAACACAACAAAAGTAATGTATTTATTGTACTTTTTTCAGATTAACAATTAAAATTTGGATGTAAAATTTTAATGAGAAAACTTTTGTAAGAAAATCTAGGAGCAGAGAAAATTTTCTTAACCAACACTGAAAATTCAGAATTATATAACAATTTCAAAATTAAAAGCTTCTGCTAGGCACAGTGGCTCCGTGCCTATAATGCGACTCTTTGAGAGACCAAAGCAGGTGGATCACTTGAGCCCCGAAGTTCCAGACCAGGTTGGGCAATATGGCAAAACCCCGTTTTTACAAAAAATTAGCTGGGCATGGTGGCACACACCTGTGGTCACAGCTACTCAGGAGGCTGAGATGGGGGGATCAGTTGAACCTGGGAGGTTGAGGCAGCAGTGAACCGAGATCATGCCACTGTACTCTTGCCTGGGTGACATAGGCAGAGCGAGACTCAAAAAAAAAAAAAAAAAAAAAAAAAAAATTAAAAGCTTTTATATAACAAAACTGTTACAAATAAAATCAAGAGGTGATTATAATGATGGAGAATGTTTGTAATGTGGATGTTAAAGCATTAATGTATACTCATACAAAGAGCTATTAAAATTGACAAGAAAATGACAGCTCAATAGAATATCCAATAGCATAACCTAGGAGTGCATCATAAACCACAGAGGAGTTAACCTAAATAGGCAAGAAACACTTAAAAGAAATGCTTATTTGAAACAAACAAACAAACAAACAAACAAAAAAACCTAAAAAAAAAAAAAAAACAGAAAGAACACTTTGTACCCATCAGGCTAGTAAAATTTAACAATGAGCTACAATATCCCATTGTTGTCAAAATGAATCTAAAGATTACTTTCATACTTTCAATGTTAATATGATGTGTTACAACTTCTTGGAAAGCAATCTGGCAAGATACACTAAAATTAAAAATAAGTATATTCTTGACCTAGCCATCTCTCTTGTGGGACTCTCTCCTAATGAAATATAAGCACTAACATGTAGGAACAGATGTATAAAACTATTTATTGCAACCGTGTTTTAGTGGCAAGAAAACAAGCAAAATGTTAATATCCCCTAACAGGGGAGTGAATGAAGAAATTATAGAACACTTACTCTTGTAAACCCTTGTTTATAAAATATTATTCAACCATTAAAAATTATTGCTATACTAGTTTACTTGGAAGTATTTTCATGAGCTACTATTGAGTAGAAAAAACAATGCAGAAAATATGTATAACAATATTATCTCATTTTTGTAAAACAATGATGTTTTTAAAAAAATCTTTCTGCACATGTGTTTATACTATATATAGAGAGAGAAAAAGAAAGGTTAGTGTCTCAGCTCATGCTTCTAGTCCAAGAGTCTAGTATAGTGACAGCTTGATGTATTACAGATCAGAAGGGCATTACAGCAAAGCATTATAGATCAGTAGAGAAACGATGAATGTTTAAGAAATTGTTCTGAACTTACACACACAGACACACAGAGGAGAGAGAAATAGAGAGAGAGAGAGAGAGAGAGAGAAAGTTTGAGACCAACTTGTCACTGGAGTGATAGTTTTTGTTACATTGCTTCTTCTGAAAGCCTGGAGCTGGAGCAAAGAAGAAGGAAGCCTGAATGATGTCCCCGCGTGTGTAAGTTTAGAATTTCCGATTTTTGTTATGTGATAGAGGTTATGAGCATATTTATTTATTGAGTTTTAGCATTCAGTAGCTACCTGAGTTCATGACAGGCACTGTTGGTCTTTTATCCAATATCTATTCTCCTCTTATTAACAGAATTTCAGTTTTGTTTGGGGCAACAGTGTACTAGGTTTAAAATATTCTAATCTTCATACTTTTTTGTAGCTGGAGTCACTTATTAACCTGTTCTAGTCAACTGGATGTAAACAGAACTCTACTGGAAAAGCTATCATTTTCCTGATTAAAAGAAATGAATTCAAAAAAAAAAAAAAGAAATTGTTCTGGAATAATTAACTGGGGGAGGTGGAAAAATGAAACTAGATGTGTAGTGCACATCAAATAGACATAAAAATTCTGGAAAAAAAATCAAGACCAAAACTTTAAAACTAAAAGGTGTGGGTTTTTTGCATGAACATGAAAAAATTGTTATGCTATTAGGCAAAATATTTGCTTTTAAAAAACAATGACAAAAAGCACAATCCATAAAGGAAAATATTAATTAAAATGGCAGTTTTAATTAAAAACTATGCTTCACAGTGGGGGAAAGGTGCTCCAGATTTGGAGAAGGTATTTGAAACTTTATACATCCACATTTTTTTTAAAAAAGCTACTAAACATTAATACAAAAATAATTCAACAGAATAATAGGTAAAGGATTTGTATTAGCTAAGGCAATGCTGCCAGCTTCTGTAATAAACAAATCTCCAAAATTGATAATTTAAAATACAGGAACATGAATAAAAATTAATGAAATAACTATTGCCATATATTAATAAAATGATTCATATGTATACTTATATTTTCCTCTCTAAATGTATTTGACAAAACCTATAGTTTTAGCCTTAGTGCAAGGTAGCAGTTCTTATTCTGTCAATGAAATATTTACATCATTAACTAAAGGACTTAAGTAACAACTAAGAAATGGTAAATTTGATATCTGAATCCCAGTTTATCTTGTTTCCATTTCTTCTTATTAAACACTAAGTAATACTCTCTTAATTTCCTTATCTTTAACACACAAAGGATTAAATGAGAAAGTCACTGGACCGATACATTGCAGTTTCTCAAAGTGGTTGATTGTCTTTGTTCTCAGTGGCCAATTTATAGCGATTGTTCTTGCCCAAGGTCTTGATAAAAATGTATAGTGATGGGCTCACTTCTATCTAATATTGTGCTGCTAAACAGGAATGACAAGTATGTATATTCAAAGACACCAATGTATTATCAAAAATTGTGCTGAAGCTATTTTGTGTGTGTGTCGAGTTCTCAAGTTAATTTTCCTTCCTGAATACTAATAAAAACGTAATATGTGTTTAAAAAGAATTATCATAACATACTAGATGAAAACACTTTCTCATGTGACTTTAAATGATGGCTGTAAACTCTCCTGTTTAATTGACTGAGAAGACCCATCCCCCATCTTGGTATTCTTCTAACACAAATTTAATCTTGCAAATAATACCCTGTTCTTTTACAAAACACATCTGTAAGTGAGAATAGTTAATAGGGACAAATTAAGATTTTTTAAAAACTATGATCAATAAAATATGACAGAGCAGTCAGAGTCTGATCATTATGAGAAATTTGAAGATTAATAGCGCTATTGTCTGTATAAAAGCCATTTTATTCCTGAAAATTACCATATCAAAAAAGAGACCACCACTCACTACCTCCTTATAAATTCATAGTTCCATGTAAATAGGAATACAGTAAACTTTGCAAAATTTCAGACTAAGTAAATTTAAATTTTTTAATACAGGACTTCTCAGAGCCTTTATTTTGTTATTCTGATTTATGATCCTTCAAGAGAGGGGTTTACTGTACATGACTATGTGACTCCCCCATTTTATTCAGATTCTCTTACTAGATAAATGTTTCTAGGAATATTGAGGACTTCTGCCCCTGAAAGCTATGTATTTTAATGTCCTGTATTGCCTTCAATTTAGTATATATTTGTTTCTTTATTGAGTTTCTGCTGTGTACCTTGTACTATGTTGAAGGCTGGAGAGGTAGTGAAGTTCAAAGTCTGGTTGGAAAAGCAGATATGCAAACAAAGTGTTATAAGATAGGCTTAGTTCAAGGTTGGCTCTGGGTTAGGGCAGTGGAAGATGAGAAGGAAGAACAAACTATTGTCTCTATAGTGGAGAGTAAAGTTCTTCAATTGCAGGTAGTCAGAGGAGAAGTAAAATTTAGAACTGGTCCCACACCAGACTGAGAAGTAGCGAGTTTACTTTTAGTGTCTATAATGAGACTGAAACTCTACCTGAGACAAACTTTGATTTCTTTTTCTTTTCTGCAACATCTCTCAAGTGCCTCCCACCTTAGGCTCAAATCTCTACCAGGAACTCATCTAGAACACTCTTCTTTGGAACTCATAAGTCTAACTCTTTGTTTTCAAACTCACTCCTTCAGGGCTGGACACCTCCTGAAACTCTGTTCTTACTCATAGTTGAAGATCTCTTTCCTGAACCCATTAAAAGACGACTTCCTTTAGCTTCTCCAGCAATTTGTTTTCTTATGCTATCTCTCAAAGTCAGACTTTTTCTATCGCCTAAGAAAACTGTTACTATATCTGATATTCTGATTCTTACTAATGTGTTGATGGGGGTGTGTCAGTTTTAGACCTCAGAGAAACAGATGCCAAAACAGGATTAGAAGTGCAAGAGAGATATTGGGGGAAATGCTTACGAAGGGTTAAGGGAAGAGAATAGAAGAGGAGGGGAGTTGGGTCTGCAGCGCAGTTCTGATGCCTGTGGAGGAAAAGGACTGGGTAGGAAGACGTGCAGTCAGCAGCACAGCTCTAAGAAGACATCCTCTCATGACAAGTATTAGGTGGTGGTTGTTATTTTCAAAATTACTAGAACTCATGAATATGAGCATAAATGATATGCTTTCATCTATTGTATTTTTTTTTATAGATGTCGCATCTTTGGTTGGTAGGATCATGTTAGATTGGATCCTGATTCATTCTGATGCAATTATAGTCTTTGATAAATTCATTGCCATCTGATATCATAACAGATTCCAAACTCATTTCATACAATTCCTACTCTAGACCTCAGAATTATACATATCTAAGATATGTTTCTTTTAGTGGGAAATATGATTTAGGAACTGGAATCCATTCCTTAAGGATATTGTGGTTATTCCTGATCATTTCTAGGCCTTTTCCGTGGACAGAGCTATAAAATATACATTAATTTTGATACATTCAATGCAAATTCAGAACTGTATTGTTTCTGCTTACCCTAAACTGTCTTACGATTACAGAATTTTTTCTTTTATCCAATGCCAAGTGTCCTGGTTTTCAAAGACAATGGTGACACTAAAATTTGAGTATTACATAACTGTTCATTTGATTTAGTACACTTGAGTCACAGAACACTCTAGAATAACATTAGTACCACTAATAACATAATTGCTGAAATAACTAAATATTTAGTAGCTCTTTTGTTCTCTGTATACCCCACTGAAACTATACAAATTTCTGTGTTTTAAAATCATAGGAAATAATTCTACTTAGTGTGGTTGTGCCACCAATTGGTACAAAATTGGTTCATTAAAAAATTTATTTTTAATATTTAGAAATTTTTAAAATTTTAAACTTTTTAAATAATTATGTTAAATAACATGTATGTTTCAAAAAACAAATCTACAAGTAGAAGATATACTCAAAGAACTGTAGCTCCCGTCCCTGTCCCTTCTACCTGAGTTCCCCTCTTCACGTATTGCTAACTAAAATAAGTAAGATTTATCCTTCCTTTGTTCTTTTAGTAATATAATATATTACAAAATATAATAAGATATTATATTACAAAATATACATATTTTATATTACCAAAAGAACAAAGGAAGGATAAACCTTACTTGGTTTACATGCATTTTCTTTTTGATAAATAATAGCATTCTAAACACATTTTATCTTGCTTTTTGGACTTAAATCTTGGAGACCATCCCATAGTAGTATATATAGATATTCCCCATTCCTTTTTTACACCTCCGTAATATTCTATTGTGGTTTATATTTTATTCAACCAGTCTCTTGATGACAATTTGAGGTGTTTTCAGTCTTTTGCTGTAACAATGGCCCAACCATCTAGATTGTTATACCTGTATAATTTTTCCCAGGGTAATAGGTGAGAATTTGTATTCAGTAGAGTTTTAATGTGCATGTCTCTTGTGAGAGAGTTCGTGTGTCTTTTTTATATAAGTAAGAACCATATCTCTTTCTTTTTGTGTGAGCTGTTCATTTTGCTAGCCTATTTTCCTACAGTATCAGTCTTCTCTGTTGCATAAATGAAGCAGGAAAGGGATTGAGAGATATGGAGAAATAAAAAATAAATTGTAATTTGGCTGATGATGATGAATGAATCCCAGAACAGCTTTCTTACTGTGGCTGTAGACATCTATGAGACCACAATTCAAACTTTCAACAACCACAAAAACACTGAATTGTTAGCATGGGTAATTCTCTGAGTCCTAGTGAGGCCTCCAATGCTTCACTTAAGTGATCTAAGATACAGAGTACCTAAGATTTTGTTCTTACACATATTCCTCTTATTATCTGCTGGCTAAAAGTAGTACTCTATAAGGAATTACTTCCCAACCTTTTTCAAATAATGGCAAAATAGACAATTAATAGTGTTTACATAGTACACCAAGATAAGCTACTAGTAGTTTGGGGATGTTTATATGAGACTTTCTGAAATTATCCTTACATTACTTAACTATCATAAAAACTCAAATTATTACAGATGATATTAAAAGTTGAATTTGTATATAACCTCAAAATTACATTTTTTGAATTGGTTAATGAGAAACTTAAGCTTGATTTTGTGAATACATCTTTTTCAAGTTAGTCTGAAATAGCGACATGAAATTCTTAATTTTCCATGAAGAGATACTTTGTTAACAAAATGAAGTGACGAAAATATTGCAATCTCATGTTTTAATCATTCCCAAATTTATAACTTTTGAAATTTTATTCATAAAACGAATGCTTCTCACTCTTCTTTCAATAGTAAATGTCATATGAAAATTTCCTAAGATCTGTGAAAATTTACGTTTGGAGCTACCCCCTGGTGCTGCTACTGCCAGTGCACCTGGCCAAGCTTCCTTAGACCAGCTCACCTCGGTCTATGGGCCTTTTCCTCGGCCACGAACTCTTCCCGTGGCTCCCCTAGTGTAGAAACATGATGGGTAAAGTGGCATTCTCTGAGACGAGTTGCTCAAGAAGTTGTCCAGGTGGTGGATCATCAATTTGGCTTCCCCAGTCATTTCACTGAGGAGAGGTGGTGTTAGATGCGGCTCACCATGTTTGTCACCTGCAGCGGTAGCAAGACACACCATTAGACCTTGTGCCACCAGTTACTACTGAGGACCTCCAAACATGCCTTCTTTGGTAAGAAATGACCATCCCTAGGGCTCCATCTACCTTACAACTGAAGGGTCAGTATCTCCTGGCACACAGGTGACCCACACAAATTGAGAAGAGATGCTACCATGCAGTATGAATAAAATGCATTGGTTAGAAATAACCATTTCTAAATTCTTTCCTTACCACTCCTTAGTGGGTGATATAAGGGAAATAAAAATTTCCAAGGGTTGTTTTTAAATGGAATGTTTGCTAAATTAAAAACAAATTGAGAAGCGACTCTGCTGAAGATTTTATCTTACTCATTTGTGTGGAAATGAGAGTTTTAGGTAGAAAAAAATTATATATGTGTAAGAACTGTGTTTCCTGGCTTACTTCTCACATTGTCAGAAAACTGTACTTAAGTGACAGGCTATCCCAAGGCACCCTCAGATTCCAAAACTCACCATGGCTTTGCCTAACATTCAATTCAGTTAGACAAGTGTACAAGTTAGAGGAAGAACAAGAAACATCATTGATATGGGTTGGCTGTGTCCTCACCTAAATCTCATCTTGAATTCTAGCTCCATAATTCCCATGTGTTGTGGGAGGGACCCGGTGGGAGATAAATGAATCATGGGGGTGGTTTCCCCCATACTGTTCTCATGGTAGTGAATAAGACTCACAAGATCTGATGGTTTTATAAAGTTTTTGCTTGGCTCTCATTCTCTCTTGTCTGCTGCCATGCAAGACTTGTCTTTCGCCTTCCACCATGATTGTGAGACCTCCCCAGCCATGGGAACTGTGAGTCCACTAAACTTTTTTTCTTTATAAATTACCCAGTCTCACGCATGTCTTTATCGGCAGCATGAAAATGAACTAATATAATCATCTTACCAAACTTGACTTTCTCTGGCTTATAATAGATATGTTTGCCCATAATGTTATACTCTTTGAAGAAGATACTCTAAATCAACTGGCCTATAGACATCCAAATTCTGTGGTTAAGGACAGCATGACTTACATTTCTTATGTGTTCAGCAGATGTAAAGAATATTGTCAAGATCTCTCTCTCTCTCTCTCTATTTGTGTGTGTGTGTGTGTGTGTGTGTGTGTGTGATGAGGAGTCCAATAACATGAGGGAATGATGGGAAGAGAGAAAAAGTAAAGACAGGGAAGAAGCACGGAGAGGGAAAGGATTGGATGACCAGGATAGAGGAATAAATAGAGATAGGTGGTTAAAGATAGAGATTGTTATAGCACAGAAGCACCCAAGTTATAAATTATTACCTACTTAATTCCACGAAAATTTAAGTGCCTACTGTATCAGGAGCTGGGATACAACAGTGGACAAAACCAGATAAAACTCCTACCATTCATAGTTTACATTCTGGCTGATTCTGTGCAGCTGCAAAGACTTAGTAAATAACTTTCTTAAAATACATTCAGTAAACATCTCTATTCATAGATTGTACATCTTGAGGGTTTGAAAAGGAACATTCAATCTTTTTTTTTGTCTTTTTAAAATCTTATTTTCAATTGACAGATCATAATTGCATGTATTTGTGGAGTACAATGTAATATTTTGATATAGGTATATATTGTAGATAATACCATCTAGCTAATTAACAAATGCGTTACCTCACATACTATATCATTTTTTGAGGTGCAAACATTTAAAATCTACTCTCTTAGCAATTTTCAATATAATACATTATTATTAACTATATCCATTATGCTGTGCAATAGACCTCGAAAACGTACTCCTTTTATCTAACCGCAGCCGTCCCCTGTGACCAACATCTTCCCCTTCCCCCCTCCAGCACCACATCACTTCAGTCTCTGCCATTCTACTCCACTTCTCTGAGCTGAACATTTCTAGATTCTATATATAAATAAGATAATGTAGTATTTGTCTTTCCGTATCTGGCTTATTTCACTTAGCATAATGTCAGCCAGGTTTATTCCTGTTGTTGGAAATGACAGAATTTCCTTTTTAAGGCTGAATAGTGTTACATTGTGCACATATAACACATTTATCCATTGATGGACATCTACACTGATTCCATACCTCAGCTACCGTGAAAAACACTTCAATAAACATGGGAGTGCTGACACCTCTTCAACATACTGATTTTAATTCCGTTGGATATATATCCAGGAGTAGGACTGCTGGATTATATGGCAGTTCTATTTTTAGTTTTCTGAGGAACTTCCATACTGTTTTCCATAATGGCTGTACTAATTTACATTCCCACCAACAAGGTTCCCTTCACTGCACATCCTCACCAACATTTATCTTTGTTTTTAACAACAGTCATTCAAACTGGTGTGTGGCAATACTCACTGTGGTTTTAACTTGCATTTATCTGATGATTAGTCAAAGATATATACAATTTTTATTTTCAATTTTGAGAAATGTAGCAGATAACCAAGTAGTATACAATTGTCTTAATTTCATGATATATAATGATTTTTTTAAAATGCATAAAACAGCACAAGTGGTTTAAGGAAAAGTTATAAAAACAAAGCTGTACATTTTATTACCACTATCTATTTCCATTTCTCTATTTTCAATAGGAATTGTGTGAGGTCTGTGTTTTCAGGGAATTCATTTTCAGATTGTAAAATTCCTTCATAGACTATAAAATTATACACAAATGAGTGGTGACAAATTGTGTTTTCTATTCCTCATATTTCAGAGAGTTTCTCTACCCTCTTCCTGAGGCCCTGACCCACATCAAGCCAGGTCAAACAAAGATGACCATCTTGTCACTCTTTAATAAGTGGCATAATAGACCTGGGGGTCTTGTTGACATAATGAAGTATCAGGGATGTTATGATGGGCAAACTGTGTCTTGAAACTGTTTAATGCAGAAGATTCCAGGAAGAACCGGTTTCTGCCACTACTGGATACACATAGGACCTGAAGCATCTGTGACCATCCACTTCATCATCAAAAGAAAAACCACATGGAACAATTCAATTGTTAGCTAAAACCTAGAAGAAGCAGCACACCACTGGGAAGCAGAAAGAAAAGGGAGTAGGGCCGGGTACGGTGGTTCATGCCTATAATCCCAGCACTTTGGAAGGCCGAGGCAGGTGGATCACGAGGCTGGGAGATCAAGACCATCCTGGCCAACATGGTGAAATCCTGTCTCTACTAAAAATACAAAACTTAGCTGGGTATGGTGGCACGTGCCTGTAGTCCCAACTACTCAGGAGGCTTAGGCACAATAATTGCTTGAACCCAGGAGGCGAAGGTTGCAGTGAGTCAAGATTGCACCACTGCACTCCAGCCTGGCAACAGAGCGAGACTCCATCTTAAATAAAAAAAAAAAAAAAAGAAAAGAAAAGGGAGTGGAGTCAGAAAAAGATGAGGAGGACACTGTGATGCCTACACAAATGTACTGATTTGCCCTATGCTCTAAACTACAAAAATAAGATTTCTTTCCTGTCCTGGAAGCCATTAAGCACATGCGTGAGGGGCTTCACAAAGATTTATTATTAACTATTATTATTATTATTATTGCTGCTGCTGTTGTTGTCGATATGGTGACAGACTATAAACATGCCTGTCTTTCACACACTTCCAATGCTATTAATGCCTGCCATTAGGATTCAGAGCTACTGATTTCATGTTTCATTATAAAATCACAGTGGGGCCAGCATGGATATCGTATGCAAGTCCACTTTCCCATGCTCATGGGAAGCAGGAGGCAGCAAACCTGTGCCTGTCCAAGGACCATATCCTGGTCTTTTTCTTTCTCCATGGATTCCCAGCAGGTCCCTCGGCTTCCCACTTTCCGATTAGAATAAAACTGTAAGCTGCTGTCTGTTTTAAAATAAGAACTACTCAAGGGCAGTGAACAAAACCATTGAGTAAGTGCTATATCCAGAAGTTTTACTACTCTCATTTAATCCTACCCACAAAACTGCATGTTGTTGTTGTTATTATTGAGACAGGGTCTCTCTCGGTCTCCTAGACTGCAGCAATCACGGCCCACTGCAATCTCCGCCTCCCAGGCTCAGGCAAGCCTCCCACCTCAGCCTCCCAAGTAGCTGGGACTATAGGCACGAGCCACCACTCCTGGGTAACTTTTTGTATTTTTAGTAGAGACAGGGTTTCGCCATATAACCCAGGCTGTTCTCAAACTCCAGGACTCTGGCAATCTGCCCCCTAGGCCTCCCAAAGTGCTGGGATTATAGGCATGAGCCACTGTGCCCAGCTCGTTATTTTTTAATTATCATTAGTTTACAGATGTGCAAACAGAGGCTTGGGAAAGTTAAGTAGATTGTACCATATCACATTTGCTAAAAAGTAGTAAAAACAGAATCCAGATCTAAATCTATCTAATGTCAGACTATATATTTTGCACTGTATATCATTTCTAGAGCCTGCTGTTATTTCTGTTGGGTGTGGTAGCAAGGCATATGGATTAAAATGCTCCCTTATGAGTCAGACAAGATTTAGGTTTAAAAGCTAGTTTCATCACTTTCCATTAGCATGATTTTAGCCTACTCATCTGTACAATGGGGATAAGAGCAATATCTACTCGTGGAGTAACTCTGAGGATTAAATAATGTCCCTAAAAACATGGCTCAGTGTGTTATGTAGTAAGCACGATAGCTGAATGAGTCTACTTGGAACAGCATATAACAGCATTTAACTTTCACTGCCAACAGCACTCATTCTGACTTATTTTAAAAAAGCTCTTTTTTGCTCCTCTCTCTGTTTATAATGTCATAATTTCCCTTGGATGACTCTTTCTCTTCTGGAAAAGATAATTTCCTCATGAATAATAGTCCTGCAAGAACTTGGTGTCTTTCTAATTTTAGCTATAGGGAAAGTGCATATTTATAGACAGTGATGATAACTCTCCATCTTAATTTTCCATGGTGAAATCGTACAACCCTTTTCTTCAGCCAGACCACCAAAAACATAAAGGCTGTTAGCTATAGGTGTTAATCAAATATGTGTCAGACATCTTTAAAATGTCTATTTCTCTAAAAAACATGGCTCCATCCTGAAAGCAAGGCATGGAAAGAACTCAATTTTTAAATTAGGAACGTGCTTTGGGTGATACCTTTAATTGGCCAAATTCTTCTTTTCTAAATAATTTGGTAATCTTGAATGGATTTGTATGTAATTTCACCTAATCCAGAGATTTTCAATTAGAAATTTCAAAGTTCAGCCCCAAAAATGCCTTGTGGGGGAACTGATACCCAGACATCATTATTCCCAGTGATACGTGGAGATCTGGGGAAGGGAGAAGGTGGCTGCTGATGTTCAGATGATGTGGGAGGCAAACAGGTCAAAAGGCTGCCTGCAATTCTTTTGCTCTAAAGAGCCGGGACATCTCATTTAAGAAGCTTCTGAGACTCGTATGTTATATTCTAAAGAGCATGTCCTTCCTCCCCCCTGTAAGTGGCAGATCTAAGTCCATAATGTGTATGCTGAACAGATGTTTTATTTGTGTCCCACGTGTTCCTGGTAGGCTGCTGGGTGAGCCAGAGGCGAGGAAGAAAGATAAGTGAAAGGCATAAACTCTGCCTTTGGAATTTATACTCCCGTTGAACTGAATTAGAATGACCTATCCTTATGCTGAGCTTGTAAGAATTATCCCTCAAGAACAAAAAGTTGGTAGCACTTACTATAAAGTCAAATGCATTTAGACTCTTGGATGATGAAGTGTGGCCATGAGAAATGAATGGGAAATTCTCACATGGATTTGAAGTCAGTTACCTGGACTTTTAGCGCCAGTTTGTCTCTAATTTTGTAGGTCTTATATTCAATCACTATTAAATCTAACTTTTAATTTCTTTGTTGATAAAGCCTAGATTAAATCACCTTTAAGTCTCTTTCAGAAATATGTTTCTACAATTTTAAGTGGAGGTTATAAGAATCAAGGCAACAAAACTGTCTTCAGGAACCACTAAGTGCTCTGCACTATGTCCGCTGGTGTGGAGGAGTGAATGAGGAGTGAGTCATGGATCCTAAGGACAAGGGATTATTTTCTATGGAGGAAACTAGATATGCATCCAGCATGGATATGTGACTATGCAACAAATGAGTTAATGCTCAAACAGGTCCAAGAAAGGTAAGATAAACGTGCCTGGGTATATTTATTAATTTTACTCTCTAAGGCACTGGAAAAAAGGCAAAAGACCTGCCAGACCAGACTGACAACTTCTTCTCCCTGATCTGAACCCCTATTTGTTATTATTTTAATCTGTACATAGGTATCTCACATACACACACATTGTGTTGTGTGTAATGCGCTTAGTTTGTTACATTAATTTACATTCTAGATGCACTAGGAGAACTAATGCATTCATCAAGGTTCTTCAGTTTCAAGCAATGTAAACAGACTCTAGATAATGTAAGTGAAAAGGGAGTTTGCTGCGAGTTGCTGAGTGAGATCACAGAGTGAAGGGAAAGCACTAGAACCAGCATAAGAAAGTTTAGGAAGCAGCTAGCTCCAAGGGTTTCAGTGGCAACAGAACTCTGTTGCTTTTATCAGTCAGTGAGCCATCAGAAGTAGAAGACATTCATTCCAACCATCTTTTCTAACTTTAGGCTCAAGATTCAAAATCCTGGGAGAGAAAATATCTGATTCGCTTAGCTTTGGCTTTATGCTTACCTTTTAACCAGTTGAGGGAAGATTCCTCATTTTTCGGTACTCTAAGACTGCACACAACGGGAGGCAGTAGGAAACTGGGAGATGTAAATTAGATGCTCAAAAGGAAAGACAGCATGGATGCTGAATAGTCAACACTAAAAACACCCATTATAGCTAGCTATTGTCAAAAAGCCTGAATTTCTCTTAAGGAGCAATTAATTATCATTGAAATCTTCTTAAAGGCTGAGTTTGGGTTAATTTTGCATTTATTTTGAAAATTTATATTTTAAAAATATATCTGTGATTTTTAAAAGATTATTTTGGGGGATAAAATAGATGTTCCAGGAATATATAGCATGTTTATTGTTTGGCTATAAGTAACCTCTGACACATCCTTTGAAACTCCAGGAAACAATTATAGCTGTCTAGAGGAAGGCAAAGTTGGAAAGAGCTGTTGATGGTGTCAGGGAGACCAGATTTGTATCTTCATTATGTACTATATGCACAATTTTAGACAAACCCTTTGACTTCTCAGTATCTCAAATTCCTAAACCATAAAGTGGAAATAATCTGTGACGAGTGCACAGTGAGAGGAAAACAACTTAGAACAGTGCCTGGAACACAGAGAATGTTAATTGTGGTGTTGCTGTGATTGAATAGATATGCTATGCGGGTCACAGGACATCTGTAAAATAGAATGTTTTACTTTCTAAGGGACTCAAAAAGACTTCTGAGACCAGATGAATAACTTACCTGTTTTAAAATGCTCCATAAAAATCAGGTATTATCATTATTTCCTATTCTTCTTAGGTTGATTTTGCCACTTGAGCCAGGAAATTGTCTCATGATTCCTAATTATTTCTGCTAAAAATAAAACTTTCGTAATGATAGTACCTTTGCCTGTAAATATATATTTCCTTCCCCCTTTTTTATATGTATTCAATTCCTGTCTTCAATTAATGCCCATCTCATTCCCCTTCTTCTCCATGATGCTTTTCTCAGCCCTAAATAAGGGTTTCTCTTTTCTCAGAATTCCTGCATTATCTTTGCACAGGTCACTCATTTTGTCACCTATTTATCCATTATTTTGAAATGTTATTGTTACTTGTTGCTTTATGCATCTGGGACTTGGCTGTAAAATTCAACCAATATTTGGTACCTAACATGTGCCCGGCCCAGTGCCAGATCCTTCAGAGATTTCAAGGATGAGTAACATGGGTCCAGACCTCAAGAAATTTGTAGTCACGTAGGAAAATGAGGACGAGCACTGTAGAAAGAAGAGAAGGCTTTTGAATGTCTGAATCAGTCTGGGTTGCTCTGACAAAGTGCAATAGATGGTGGCTTATAAAAAACGGAATTCGTTTCTCAGAGTTCTGGAGACTGGAATCCAAAATGAGGGTGCCTGCATGGTTGGGTTCTGGTGAGGATCCTCTTCCAAGCTGCAGATGGCTGTCTTCTGGTTGTATCCTCACATGGCAGAAAGAGGGTGACAGAGCTCTCTGGGGTCTGTTTTATAAGGGCACTAATCTCATTCACCAGCTCTGCACGCTTATGAACTAATTATCTCCCAAAGGCCCAACCTCATAATACCATCACGTTGAGGGTTAAGATTTCAACTTATGAATTTGGGGACAGGACACAAACATTCATTCATCCAGTGGAGAAATTAGGATTTGAGAATTATTTTCCTCATCAAGAAATAATGGTGAAGGCTAAGTAAGGACCAGGTAGGCAGGAAGGACTTTCCAGTCAGAAGGAAGAAAGCACACGAGAATCACATCATTCATCTCTTTCTAGCCTTCTACAGAACGTGGCCTGTGCTAAGTACATTGGTGGAACTTTAGTAACTAGCAGTTACATTTCACAGAAAGAAAGAAAGAAATTGAGAAAGAACTATGCTTAAGGAGTCTGAAAACTCAATATTATTCTGAGCCTTTTTTTTGGAAAAG
The DNA here is from genome assembly GCF_000951045.1 of Mandrillus leucophaeus. Classification (NCBI taxonomy): domain Eukaryota; kingdom Metazoa; phylum Chordata; class Mammalia; order Primates; family Cercopithecidae; genus Mandrillus; species Mandrillus leucophaeus. Next base: position 2,643,471 of record NW_012105709.1, on the reverse strand, counting down.
CAAATCAAGCTTGAATTTGTCTCCAACTGTTTTAGCCAGAGTGTTCATGGAACAGAGATGAGAGTGACCATGGAGATGGTCATTACTTATAATTTATGTCCTGCTTCAGAAACCTGGGAACCTCCCTGAGCTAGTCATGTAACTTACCAATATGCTATCAACAGCTCTGATGAAAGGCTGTGTTAGTCTGTTCTCATGCTGTTAATGAAGACATACCTGAGACTGGTAATTTATAAAGGCAAGAGGTTTAATGGATTCACTCACAGTCCCACATGACTGGGGAGGCCTCAGAATCATGGCAGAAGATGAAGGAAGGGTAAAGGGATATCTCACATGGTGGCAGGCAAGACAGCACATGCAGAGACACTCCCCTTTATAGAACCATCAGATCTGATGAGACTTATTCACTATCAAGAGAACAGAATGGGACCCCCCACCCACCATGATTCAACTACCTGCCATGCGGTCTCTCCCACGACACGTGGGAATTATGGGAGCTACAATTCAAGATGACATGTGGGTGGGGATCCAGCCAAACCGTATCAGAGGTTGTATCTTCAGTAGCTCTGGAGTAATTCACAACTTTGATTTCTCTCAGGAACTTCAGAGGTAAGGGGAATCAGAGCTGAGATTTCTTTAACTCAGCAGTGAACACAAGAGACTCAATCCCAGAGAAACAACCACGTCAACAGGGGGCTGTGGATTTCATGTCTTTGTATTTGGGTAGAATTATGCTTGGATGATTATCTTTACCCACGTCATCATTCTTGTTTTTAAAAACAAGTACATTATTCTACTTCCTCTCCTGATTTACAAATTTAGCTCAATGACACTTTATGCTTTCTTCTACCAATTTTTGTTGCTGTTGCTTACATTTCAAGCCAAAGCACTAAAAACTTGTTCTGAGCCTACCTTAAGTTTACTTATTTTCGACATAGAAGCTCACTGCCCCAAAGGAGTCTTTACATATTTTTTCCTCTACACATACACAAAGTGTTTTCCACAAGGATCTTTTCAAGTTGTTCTGGTTTCCATTGTGACTACTACATTGTACTGTCCACCCAAGAGTTCCTTGTTTTTCATGCATAATAATATTTAAAACCACATATTTCAGCCAATATTTCTGGTAGAAACTCCTACCTCAACAGGAGGAAATTAGGTATTCTTTTTGATTTATTAATTGACCATTAGGCATAGGCACTTACATGCATGCAGAGAAACAAGGGATGCAATGAAGTCCAAGTGTTCAAAGAATAAAGTTTCCTGTAAACAAAACGAAGTGAAACAAAATGCTATTCCAAGAGAAACCCTATTCAGGGAGATTCCAGAGGGCATATCTTTTCAGCCTCAGGCAGAGAAACAGTACAAACATTTCTAGAGAAATTCTGGGCACTTATCAAAATATTCCCCTCACTAAAGCAAGAGGGCATTTCAAGGAAAAATTGAGCAATGATTTGGCAATGGCATGTGTACTGCAGGGCTTCCAATTTAATATTTAGGTTTCTCAACAGTCCAAATATCAAGTATTCCTGACTCACATTTCTATATACCTCTAAGGTATGTAAGTGATATTTTTCTTTGACCAGCATTCACTCAAGACACAATAAGGAAAGCTCTTTCTAGTCATTTTTTTCACATCCTCTTAAAAATTCTTTGGATTCTGTCCTGACATTGGCATGTTGCACAATAATAAAGTGCTACTCTCTTCTGATCTTTTTAAAGATGAACAAAAAAGGGGTCATGTTTCAGTTGCCATTCTGTTACTTTTCTGATTCATACTTTTGGAATGTAGTTATAGATTATGGGTCATTTAAAATCGATAGGCAGGGCTGATTTCCCAGCTGCTGACACGGGCCTTATCCTGAAAATTACCTTTACTACTATTGTAAATTTCTAAAATTCTACCCCTGGGTATGTATTAATGTGTTCCCTACATGTTAAACTACAAATATCCAGGAAAGAAGGTAAATATAATAGCTCTAGTTCTAATGTTTATTTACAACTTTCTCAACTTTTTAGTTGGCAGCCCATTTTGATGAGGGTTAGAGAGAGAACAGAAAGCCCATAAGGGAGCCTGTACCTGAGGGAACAGAAAGTCCATGAGATGCCGTAAACGAAAGGAAAGAAAAAAAGGAGGGGACTTTCAAGGGAGGTTAAGCATGAAGGGTCACATGTTTAAGAGCCAACTTAATGTCACTTTCACCCTCAAGTCTTCCCTGTGTGCTCCAGTAGAAAGCAAGAATGTTTCCTCGTTCCTATTAACCGTGGTAGGATTCAGCACTAATATCAGGATATCCCCACATACTACCTTGCATTGTGGTCGTTTTTACAAATGCTTAATCTCCTGTTTTGTGTAAAAATATATTTTATAAACTTCTCTAATTTTTTTCCCCTACTTACTCTTAAGCTGGTTTGCCTAAACCTGAAGCAAGTTATTTTATACAGCAGCTAAATCTGGAGTGAAAGGTGAGCGAGGAAAACAAGGACTGACTAGGACTGACTTCCTTCCTGGGACAAATGATGCTCTCCTGAACTATGACCTCAGAGCACCTTTAGACACACAGAGCCTGCCTTTGGTTACAGGGAAAACATGCTCTAAAAAAAGATAGCAGTATAGCTTAAGCAAATATTCTATGTGGATAGAGTATGTGTTATTTGAATAATAACAGAGCTATTTATATTTGCATAGGTGAGGTCTTTATCCTTACTGCAATATAGCAACATTGTGATAATGTTATGATGTCAGGCTTTTGATTAATTTCACACACACACACACACACACACACACACACACACACACTCTTTTTCTTTCTCAAATATATATGTCATCTAAAGCTAATAGAAGTTAAATGATTTCCCTAAAGAACAGAAAGTCCCCTGTGGGAGGCCAAGGTGGGTGGATCACGAGGTCAGGCATTCAAGACCAGTCTGGCCAACATAGTGAAAGCTCGTCTCTACTAAAAATACAAAAAATTAGCCAGGTGTGGTGGTGGGCACCTGTAATCCCAGCTACTCAGGAGGCTGAGGCAGGAGAATCTCTTGAACCCAGAAGGCAGAGGTTGCCATGAGCCAAGATCATGCCCTGCACTTCAGCTTGGGTGACAGTAAGACGCAGTCTCAAAAACAAAACAACAACAACAACAACAACAACAACAAAAGAACAGAAAGTCTCAGTGGGTGCTGACAATACTATATCAAGAAAGGAAGAGTTCGGTCACTACACTTTAGTATCATAAATGCCTTACTGATCCTCTTCTAGAAAAGAATGCCTACACTTTGTTCCCAATCTCATTTTGGATTATTATCCTTCTGTTCATTCAGATACAAACCCCAGAACCACTTAATAGCCTCCTTTATCCCCAGAATCCAAATACCCTCAATTCTACTTTGGCAATGTTAAAAACATTCATTTTCACTGAAAATACCTTAATTTCAGTTTTCTATTCTACACACAAATATTTTAAACATCCAACCATTTCTACAATGTCAGAATTATTTCTCCTTTCAGTTTTTTCAGTTTTGGGAGGTTTTCTATTAGGTGCATATACATTTACAACTGCTGTATCTTCTTGTTGTATTGACCCTTTTAATTTTATGATATGTTTGATGTCTCCTGTAGAAATATTCCTTTGCTGGATGCCCTCTCTCACCACTCCTATTCAACATAGTGTTGGAAGTTCTGGCTAGCGCAATCAGGAAAGAGAAAGAAATAAAGGGTATTCAATTAGGAAAAGAGGAACTCAAATTGTCTCTGTTTGCAGATGACGATTGTATATTTAGAAAACCGCATCGTCTCAGCCCAAAATCTCCTTAAGCTGATAAGCAATTTCAGAAAAGTCTCAGGATACAAAATCAATGTGCAAAAATCAGAAGCATTCCTATACACCAATAATAGAGAGTCAAATCATGAGTGAACTCCCATTCACAATTACTACAAAGAGAATAAAACACCTAGGAATCCAACTTACAAGGGATGTGAAGGACCTCTTCGAGGAGAACTACAAACCACTGCTCAACAAAATAAAAGAGGACACAAACAAATGGAAGGACATTCTATGCTCATGGATAGGAAGAATCAATATCATGAAAATGGCCACAGTGCCCAAGGTAACTTATACATTCAAGGCCTCCCCATCAAGCTACCATGGACTTTCTTCACAGAATTGGAAAAAACGACTTTAAAGTTCATATGGAACCAAAAAAGAGCGTGCATAACCAAGACAATTCTAAGCAAAAAGAACAAAGCTGGAGGCATCATGCTACCTGACTTCAAACTATACTACAAGGCTACAGTAACCAAAACTGCATGGTACTGATACCAAAACAGATATATACACCAATGGAACAGAATATTGGCATCAGAAATAACACCACACATCTACAACCATCTGATCTTTGACCATCCTGACAAAAACAAGCAATGGGGAAAGGATTCCCTATTTAATAAATGGTGCTGGGAAAACTGGCTAGCCATATGGAGAAAGCTGAAACTGGATCCCTTCCTTACACCATATACAAAAATTAACTCAAGATGGATTAAAGACTTAAATGTAAGACCTAACACCAGAAAAATCCTAGAAGAAAACCTAGGCAATACCATTCAGGACATAGGCATTGGCAAAGACTTCATGACTAAAACACCAAAAGCAATGGCAACAAAAACCCAAATAGACAAATGGGATCTAACTTAACTAAAGAGCTTCTGCACAGCCAAAGAAACCATCATCAGAGTGAACAGGCAACCTACAGAATGGGAGAAGATCTTTGTAATCTCCCCATCTGACAAAGGGCTAATATCCAGAATCTACAAAGAACTTAAATTTACAAGTAAAAAACTAACAATTCCATCAACAAGTGGGCAAAAGATATGAACAGACACTTCTCAAGAGAAGACATTTATGCAGCCAACAGTCATATGAAAGAATGCTCATCATCACTCGTCATCAGAGAAATGCAAGTCAAAACCACAATGAGATAGCATTTCATGCCAGTTAGAATGGCAATCATTAAAAAGTCAGGAAACAACAGATGGCTGGCGAGGATGTGGAGAAATAGGAATGCTTTTACGATGTTGGTGGGTGTGTAAATTAGTTCAACCATTGTGGAAGACAATGTGGCTATTTCTCAAGGATCTAGAACTAGAAATACCATTTGATCTAGCAATCTCATTACTGGAATATACCCAAAGGATTAGAAATCATGCTACTATAAAGACACATGCACACGTATGTTTATTGTGGCACTATTCACAATAGCAAAGACTTGGAACTAACCCAAATGTCCATCAATGATAGACTGGATTAAGAAAATGTGGCACATATACACCATGGAATACTATGTAGCCATAAAAAAGGGTGAGTTGATGTGTTCATGTCCTTTGCAGGGACATGGATGAAACTGGAAACCATCATTCTAAGCAAACTGTCACAAGGTCAGAAAACCAAACACCACTTGTTCTCACTTATAGGTGGGAGTTGAACAACGAGAACACATGGACACAGGTCAGGGAACATCACACACCAGGGCCTGTCGGGGGTGGGGGGTTGGGGGAGGGATAGCATTAGGAGAAATACCTAATGTAAATGACAAGTTGATGGGCGCAGCAAACCAACATGGCACATGTATACCTATGTAACAAACCTGCACGTTGTGCACATGTACCCTAGAACTTAAAGTATAATAAAAAAAGAGAAATATTCCTTTGCTAAATATTTGGTCATATGTTAACATAACAACTCTAGCTTTCTTATGCTTACTTCTAAATTTACACTGTTTTCTATCCTTTTTCTTTCAACTTGCTAGTGTTTCTGTATTTCATTTGTGTCTCTTTTAGACAGCAGTAGAGTTCTGCTTTTAAATCCAGTTTGGCATTTTTTTGACTTTTATTTTGTGTGTTTAGTCAATTCACATTTAATAAAATTATTTATAGTGTGGGTTTCAAGTCTGTCATTTTGCTGTGTTTTTAAATTTGTTTCATTCTGTTTTGTTCTTCTTCTCTTTCTTTCGTGCTTTCTTTTGTGCTAACCAAATATTCTGCATTATACCATTACAAATCTTGTATTGACATTCTAACATGTCTTTTTGTTTCACTAGTGGTTGCTCTGGGTATTAAACATGCAACTTTAACTTACCAAAATCTACATAATTACTATTTAACTGCTTCCAGTTCAATATGGAAAATTTTCAACAGTCTAGTTCTGTTTCTCCCTCCTTTCTTTGGAATGTTTTCATCTGTATACAATATAATCCCAAGAGTATAGTAGTATAAATTTTACTTTAAATATGCATATATTTTGTAAGAAGTCAATAAAAAAGTATGTGTCTGTACATGTAAAATAACTCATATATCACACATATCCTTTCTGTTGTTCTTATTTCCTGTATGTCTGAATTACCATATGATGCAGTTTTCCTTAGTTGGAAGAACTTTCTATAGCATTTTACATAGTGCAATTCTACACTATTTAATAGCAATTATTTTAATCAAAAATAATTTTAGCTTTAGCTAAGTATTTTAGATTTAGTTTAGAATAATTTCTCTGACTATAGGTATCTTGAATTATAGGGTTTTTTCTTTCAGCGTTTTAAATATATCATTCCAATATCTTCTATCCTGATGCTAATCATATTGTTATTTGTCATATGTCATATATGCCATATGTAATATGTCATTTTCTTTTGCTGCTTTCTAATTTTCTGATTATTTCTGGTTTTCATTAGTTTGAATTTGATGTGCCTGAGTATGATTTTCTGTTTTCCTTCTACCTGAGTTTCACAAAGATTCTTGCATTTGTAAGTTTATGTTTGTCAACAAATTTAGAAACTTCTATTCAATTATTTATTTAAATTTTTTTTTCTCTCATTTATTTCAGTCCTCTCCTTCTCAGACTCTAAGTACATGTGTGCTGTACCAGTTGATATTGTTGCAAAACATTTTTATTTTCTTCTATATTTGCTTCCTTTCTATGTATCAGAGGGAATAATTTTTATAGATCTATTTGCAAGCACACTAATTTTTTATATGCCACTTAAAATCTGCAGTTGAATTTATCATCAGGTTTTTCTTTTAGTTATAATTTCTAGATACAGAATTTTCAGTTTTTTATTTTCATTTTTTGATATCACTATATATTTACTCATTAATATGATATTTATTATTTAATTATTTGAACAAGGTTTAATTTTTTGAAAATATTTGTAGTACTATTTTGAATTTTATAACTGTTATATTTAACTCCCAGTCCCACTTCAAATGAATTTCTCTTGACAGCTTTAATCTTTTTGTAAATTTTTTTGCATGACTTATAAACTTCAGTTGAATATTAGACACTGTAACCACGCTGCAATGTGTTTTCCTCTTCTGAGAATTGTTGAATTTTTGCTAATAGTCTCTAACTTGCCTGAATTCAAACTGTGACACCTATCTCCATGTAGTACATGGCACATATATCTCTGCTCAGTGTTTTGGCTTTTAGTAGCTGGGATTTTATTTCAACTGGCATCTTGGAAGTCTCCATAGCTCACGAGAAAAAAAAATCAATATGACAAAAGGTGTGTGTGTGTGTGTGCGCTCGCACGTGTACATGCACATATATCTTTATTTTGCTGGATGAAAATGGACAGTTTTAGAACCATCATACACTGAGAGTTCCTCCACCACACTGACAGGCCAAAGGATTATTTCTGGAAAAGATGCCATGTTGTTACATTTCCTCATTCAGTCTTGCCTCCCCTTCTAAAACACAATGAAATGGAAGCTCAGGAGCTTCAGATACCACCCAGCCTATCCATTCTATTTGATTTAAGCAATAGGTTATTGATTTTGACTTTGGAAGCTTATATTTACTTTCAAGAACTCTGTGTCCTGCCAACTCTGCCTGAGATTTTCTCTTTGTCTTCTCTCTTATAGTCGTCAGGATTTTACCATACTTGGGGGCCCTTTTAAAATTATAGCTTAACACTTCAACGTTGTATTTCGTGCTGTCATCAAAGATAGATGACTTAAAAAAAAAAACCCCAGAAATCTGAAAACTATTTAAATTACATGGAAGAGGTTCAAATAATGACCAACATTCGCCCAACACTTTGCAATTTTTAAGGCATTGCCCATCTATTATCTAATGTGATCCACACAATAAGTAGAATAGGTGTCACTATAATTGTAATTTTACCAAAATTAAGCTAAATGTTCAAAGTCTCTTAGCAGTTATAACGTTTCTTTACAGGATGCGTAAGACAATTCTGCTTTTATGTCCCCAGGGCCCATGTCATACTCCACTCAGCTTAGATTCTTTGGAAATATGGCAAGGGTCCATACTCACTTTGACTTCAAAACCAATGTTTCTTTCATTTATGCTATGCTTCCACAGCTATACTACTGTAGGACTAATAGGGATTATGTCAAAAATGTTAGTTTTAGAAATATATTTAACAATTCCATCTGAAAGTCCAATCATGAAAATAATGTTTATACTTTAATTTTAGATTAAATTCAAATCAGATACAGTTACATATAATTAAATGCCCATAACTCACATTTATATTTATATAGTGTATAGTTCACCAATTTAAGCAAAAATATTAATTTTAGCATATCATTATTTGGCATATGAACAACAAGGAAAATATATAGTGTTAATAATTTGAACTTCATAATATAGGGCCAAACAAGAAAAAATGCTGTGACTATATTAATACATTGTCTATAAGGTTAGGCAGAAATTCAGGGTTAAGTCTGTTTTGCAGGAAACAAGCTTACCTTATTAGGAAGAAATGTAGACACATAAAAGAATAAGAAATTTGTGGAAACATCATAGTCAAATCTTTATTTTAGTTATAGGCACTAATAACTGTTTTGAAGACAAAAGAATATGACAAAATTAGCTGTAATACTTTTGTTAATATTAATAATTACTATAATTTATTTTATTCCTATTTTTGTCAGGTTGCATAATGCTGGGTGTTTTATGTATAGTGCCCTTTACTGCTAAATCTAAAAAGGAGACTTTATTACACTGTTAAAAAACTGCTTAATACATTGAATATTGTCTTTAAATATGAGCACACACAACAAAAACTGGATTTTCATTTAGGGATTACCATTTTACTTTCTACGAAATATTAGATAATACCTCTAATTGAGCTCTCTATGTATTAGAACTCAATAAATGTTGAATTGCTAATAATTAAAGAAATTCTAAATTTCTTTATTAATCTAGCTCTGAGTATTTAAAACAAAGAAGTACAGCAAATAATTTTCTATTTTCTTCCAATTTTTACAATGATTTGCTGAAAGGGAAATGTCTCTTTTAAGAGGCAGTAGCCATTTCAAGTATGTTTCATGAATAAATCTACTGTTTATAGAACACAACTTTGTATTATGTTAACTGTGTCAGCATGATGAAGAACCCTGAAGACCAGTGTCCAGCAAGAATAGAATAATAGTTCTCTTAAACTGCGCTGAAATCAGTTCTCATCCAAAGCGATGGCCTAGGCCTTGAAAACAAGAGGAAAAGTTTATTGTGACTAGCTAATCTGGAAAAGTAAGATATTGATTCTGGGGAAACCATAAAAATGATCACGTGCCCACGGACAGGAGTCTTGTTAAATTCGGCAGAGATTTTCATTTAAATCAATGATCATATATAAAAATAGAAATATGTAAACTAAGAGTGCAACTCCATAGCGGCATTTGGCATTTAAACACTAAGCAATATTAAACTTAACATACTCATGTAGATTGTGATAAAGTAAAACAAAAATCAATTTGTGACATGACAGATGATTTCTTTGATATTGACCATTATTTCTATAATGGGTAATGAGAAACTGATTATAAAATGTATTAATATAGTACAGAAATAATTAAGCAAAAATATTACAGATAACTTTAAAATACTGATTTAAAAATCTTTTAAATGATATTGTTTTAAAAAATATTTCACTGGTTGAATCAGTTTGGATTTTAGGCATAGTTGCCCATGCCGAAAGCACTGCCATTTTCCATGTCAAAATATTTTTTTTCCTGAAACTACCTAACTATTAGCAGCTGTCTGTGTGAGAATAGAGGGAGGATTGTTTTACTTCACTCAAAGATTAATGATATTTTATAACTTCAAAAGAAGTTTTCAATTCTGGCTTTCATGGCAGGCACCTCCTTCTTGTCTCTTTTTATTTTATTGCCACGTTTTAAACATAATTATTCATGCTGTGGCACATTAAAATCATCTGCAAAGGATTTTTTGTTTGTTTGTTTGTTAAAAACAAGATTTTGCTTGCTATTAACTCTGCAGAATTTCACTATTTTCTCTTTCATTTACCAGGTAAGCATTATAATCATTCCAATCATTTTTTTGCTCAAATATTTAATGCTGGCTAATGGAGATAAGAAAAAGGGTGGGATGGGGAGGTTTAATTTGTTCTTATTTTTCTTCAGCTTGTATTTTTTAGGTTCTCAAAAGAAGATGTAGCAACATTTCAATGATATAAATTAAGTCAGGAAGTAGTAAAATTATTATCCACATCCACAATTCCCTGACTTGCTACCAGAGTTGTAACTAGGCAACAGAACAGTCATAAGCCTACACTGGAAATAAGCAAGGCTTCCACCAGCCTGTCCTCTTCCTGATCGCCCCCTTTCACTTCATGTCAAAAGCCTTAGGCTTACTGGTCGCTTTTTAATCTTGTGTATGATTCTTCCAGCGGGACACCCTCCAAATTATGAGAATTAAACTTTTTTTTTTTTTGAGACGGAGTTGCCCAGGCTGGAATGCAATCGCGTGATCTTGACTCTCTGCAACCTCCATCCCCGGGGTTCAAGCAATTCTCCGGCCTCAGTCTCCTGAGTAGTTGCGATTACAGGTACCCGCCATCATGCCTGACTACTTTTTGTATTTCTGTAAAGACGAGGTTTAACCATGTTGACCAGGCTGGTCTTGAACTCCTGACCTCAGGTAATCCACCCCACTTGGCCTCCCAAAGTGCTGGTATTACAGGCATGAGCCAATGCGCCCAGCCAAATTAAACTTATCAAGGATTTCCAACGAACTGTGTAACCACCCGTCCATCCTGCCATGAGGTCACTTTCTTGCTTTATGATTGTATTAGTCCATTTTCACACTGCTATAAAGATACTACCTGAGACTGGGTAATTAATAAAGAAAAAAGGTTTAATTGACTCACAGTTCCACATGGCTGGGGAGGCATCAGGAAACTTACAGTCATGGCAGAAGGCGAAGGAGAAACAAGCATCATCTTCACAAAGTGGCAGGAGAGAAAAAGCATGCAGGAGAAACTGCCACTTTTAAACCATCAAGGTCTCATGAGAACTGCCCCACCATCACAAGAACAGCATGGGGGAGACCACCCTATGATATAATCACCTCACACCAGCTTCCTCCCTCCAAATGTGGGGATTACAATTCAAGATTGGATTTGGGCGGGGACACAGAGCCAAACCATATCAATGATAGATAATCACCATCTTGCAAAGGCCATTCTAGAATAGTATAGTGGGACGCACCTACTCAGGAGACTGAGGCAGCAGAATCACTTGAACCTGGGAAGCAGAGGTCACAGTGAGCCGAGAGAGTGCCACTGCACTGCACTGCACTGCGCAGGCTGAGGTAGGAGGATCCCTTGAGCCCTGGAGGTTGAGGCTGCATTGAGCCATGATGACGCCACTGTACTCCAGCCTCTGAGGGGACAGAGTGAGACCTGTCTCAAAATAAATAAAATAAAATAAAATAAAATAAAATAAAATAAAATTCCTTAATAGCATATCATATCACTGAAAATAAAATTCCTTTCTGCACCTTGACTTATAAGACTCTGCATTATCTGATTGTTTGTATGTCTGCTTTCCTATTTTCTCCCCTTTACCCATTATATTTTACCCATACCTACCTTCGTTTCTGCCTCTCAAGCTTATTCTATGTTTTTCTGCCTTAGATTTTTGTAGTAAGTAGATCCCTCTGCCTTGAATGTTTTTCTCCTAAATTTAGGCATAGCTGGCTCCATTTCATCAACCAGATCTCATCTTAAGATTTTAAGTGTCACCTTCTTGGAGGTACTTTCTATGGGTACTCAACCTAAATTAGCACACTCCATTCTCAGTTATTTTTTCCATTATTTTAAATACTTGCTGCTTAGTTTAGATAATAGCTTCACAAATTGCCATTGTATTTCCTTTACAAGAAAATCAAAATGTGCTCTAATACCTCTAAAATCTAAAGTCTACTGTCTCTTCATCTCTATAAATAAATTATTGGCTGCATAGTTCTAAATAAAATAGTGTGCCTATCCTTTTAAATAAATCAATCTTTTCTCCAATTGTAAAAAAAATCTCTGATATTAAATTCTGTATCAAGAGCCCTCATATAAAGGATAATTGATTTGGTTTCACAACATGTTTACTTCTATTCCAGTTTATCATTCTCCCATGGGGAATTTGATTTTGCTTACTGTCATGCACACATACACACGCACATACAATTTCCATTTACTGCCAAATCCCTGGAAAACTACTTCACTTTGATATTTTAAAAACAGATCACAGAAAACTTGTACAGAATCGACTCAGTAAAGCAAAACTATTACTTTCTGTTTGTGCTTTTCTCTTTCTGGCCAGACTTTTCATTGTACATCAACAGTATGTCTGTTGCTCAGTAGTTCTGAAATAATGAAAAGATAAAGTTTCCCACATAAAGTAGATCCTTTTAATTATTTAACTATATTTGACAACTGATTATATATTGCTTTATTTATTCCTTAGATAATAAATATCGTATCAATCAGGATCAGCTAGATTACAGTTAGTAATGACCACATATCTTAGTGGCTTATAGCACTGAAAGCTTATTTGGGGCTCACGCTATATTTTCCCTGTGGTTGGCTGGAGCAGCCACTCCACATCCTCCTCACCCTGGAATTCAGGCTGGTGAAATCTCCACCACTTAGAATATGGCAGACGGCTGTGTCAGGAGGAAGAAAAGATGACCAATTGTGCACTACCTCCTAACAACTCCTGCCTCAAAATGACATACATCATTTATACTCATATCTCATTTGCCAGACCAACTCATTACCATGCCTAACATTCAAAGGAAAGAGAAGAACAATCCTACATGTCCTGAGAAGAAGAATCACCCCAGTGGCAAGCAGTCCCAATAATTCTCACAGTTATATCATGTAGAAATACCAAAAAAAAAAATCATGTATAATTGTATAAATTAACAAGAATCCAGCCAATCGTACTTTGCACAACGCCAGTCATCAAACAGTCTAGATATCTGTTATGAAAGAATGGACTAGATAGAATTAGGTCTCTTCGACTTCATATTTCCACCTCATCATATTTCCATTCTCCTTGAATTAATATTTTTATTGATGCTGCAGTATTCATTATCTCACCCAGTGCTACTGCAATGACTTCCTAACTTCTCTCCTTGCAGAAGTCTTCTTTATTATAGGTTCATTCTGATTAGTTTTCTATAACATCGTTTTAATTCTGTGGCTTCCTTGCCAACAAGATAAACAAAAACAAAAGACAAACAGCAAAAACTAAGCTTAACTGGTTCTGCATATCCTGTAGGATCAAGTCAAGTACTTTAGCCTGACTCTCCAAACCTTCCACAATTTACCATCAATCAGTCATTCTCTCCTCATTGGCCTCTAGAATTCTACCACTGTAGCCAGGCTATTTGTTCACATTACATTTTTAAAATTTTTTTCTTGTAGTATAGTTTGAAGTCAGGTAGCGTGATGCCTCCAGCTTTGTTCTTTTGACTTAGGATTGTCTTGGCAATGCGGGCTCTTTTTTGGTTCCATATGAACTTTAAAGCAGTTTTTTCCAGTTCTGTGAAGAAACTCATTGGTAGCTTGATGGGGATGGCATCTGTCTCTTATACACATCTAGATGTGTATAAGAGACAGGGGTACGTAATTCTTCCTTTAGCTCTGAGAAGTTTGATGGACTGAAGCCTTCTTCTCTCATCTCGTCAAAGTCATTCTCCGTCCAGCTTTGATCCATTGCTGGCGATGAGCTGCGTTCCTTTGCAGGAGGAGATGCACTCTTATTTTTTCAATTTCCAGCTTTTCTGCACTGCTTTATCCCCATCTTTGTGGTTTTACCTGCCTCTGGTCTTTGATGATGGTGATGTACTGACGGGCTTTTGGTGTGGGTATCCTTCCTGTTTGTTAGTTTTCCTTGTAACAGTCAGGACCCTCAGCTGTAGGTCTGTTGGAGATTGCTTGAGGTCCACTCCAGACCCTGTTTGCCTGGGTATCAGCAGCAGAGGCTGCAAGTGTACTTGTCTGATTCTTGCTTTGGAAGCTTCCTCTCAGGGGTGTACTCCACCGTGTGAGGTGTGGGGTGTTGGTCTGCCCCTACTGGGGGATGTCTCCCAGTTAGGCTACTCAGGGGTGAGGGACCCACTTGAGCAGGCAGTCTGTCCATTCTCAGATCTCAACCTCCGTGTTGGGAGATCCACTGCTCTCTTCAAAGCTATCAGACAGAGTCCTTTCCGTCTGCGGAGGCTTCTGCTGCTTTTTGTTGTTGTTGTTGTTGTTGTTTAGTTGTGCCCTGTCCCCAGAGGTGGAGTCTACAGAGACAGACAGGCCTCCTTGAGCTGTTGTGAGCTCCACCCAATTCAAGCTTCCCAGTGGCTTTGTTTACCTACTTAAGCCTCAGCAATGGTGGGCGCCCCTCCCCCAGCCTTGCTGCTGCCTTGCTGTTAGATAGCAGACTGCTGTGCTAGCAATGAGGGAGGCTCCATGGGTGTGGGACCCTCCCGGCCAGGTGTGGGATACAATCTCCTGGTGTGCCCGTTTGCTAAGACTCTTGGTAAAGCGCAGTACTGGGGTGGGAGTTACCTGATTTTCCAGGTGTTGTGTGTCTCAGTTCCCCTGTCTAGGAAAAGGGATTCCCTTCCCCCTTGTGCTTCCCAGGTGAGGCGATGCCTCGCCCTGCTTCAGCTCTCCCTGATCGGGGGGCTGCAGCAGCTGACCAGTGCAGCAGCTGACCAGTCCGGCACTCCCTAGTGGATGAACCCAGTACCTCAGTTGAAAATGCAGAAATCACCTGTCTTCTGTGTTGCTCGCGCTGGGAGCTGGAGACTGAAGCTGTTCCTATTCAGCCATCTTGCTCCGCTGTCCTGCTACAGTAACCAAAACAGCATGGTACTGGTATCAAAACAGAGATACAGACCAATGGAACAGAACCGAGTCCTCAGAAATAATACCACACATCTACAGCCATCTGATCTTTGACAAACCTGAGAGAAACAAGAAATGGGGAA
>NW_012105709.1:2622219-2626365 GCF_000951045.1 Mandrillus leucophaeus | reverse complement strand
TTTTTTTTTCATATTTTCCTACATTGTTGCTAAAATAGTTCCACTGGTTCAAACTGTCAGTGTAAGTCCAACCTATTCTTCAGAATTAATTAGAATTTCATCTTACCATGAAAGTTCATTCTGCAATCACCAGGAAGTTTGACATTGACTTCAGACAAAATCTTAGAATGTAACGCTTAATTAACAATTTGTATTGTTATATTGTGAGTTAGCTGCATGTGTTAGAATATCTCAGACTTACCAAGTCCAAAACTGAACTCTTGAGTTTTCTCCCCAAAACTGTTTCCTTCCCCGTCTTCTCCAACTCTGTGATTAAAAACTCCACTCAGTTGCCTAAGTGAAATATTTCAGGGTATTCTTTGTTTCTGCTTTCTCTTATACTCAATATCTAACTATAAGCAAATCACCTTCAAAATATCCCATATTCAATTACTTCTCATCACTTTCTTTTTCACCACCATAGTTGATATGATACATTATTCTCTCTTACCTGGATTATGCAACAGCCATCTAAATAGTCTCCTTGTTCTTACTTTTAAACTCCCTAGAGTCTATCTTCCATATATGTCAGATCATGGTCTCATCTACTCAGAAACTTCCAGTGACTTCTGTAGGGAGAGAGATTAAAACTTTTTTTTTTTTTAACCTTCTTAGGTTCAGTGGCTTGGGCCTGTGAATTACACTTCAAAAAGACAGATCAACAGGAAAAAAGAACCCCAGAATTTGTTTATGCATGCAATGTACATATATATAGAAGAACTTAATGATGGGTAACTCAAAGGTGTGATTAGAATTTGGAACTTATATATCATCTTAACAAAGAAAGATAAGTTTGTGGAGAACTGACAAAACAAAGGAAAAGGAAACTAGGCTTCCAGGGACAGTCAATTGAGAGAAGGTAAATATATAAAGGGAAACTAATGGAAGATAAGGGTTATTTTAGTAAGGTTTGTTCATGCAGACCAATGTTGGTGCTGACATTCCAACTCCAGTAACAATGGTTGTTTTCCTCTTCATGGTATGAGAGAAGGAAGGACATTCATGTCCTGCTTTTAGGCAAATCAGGGGAGGACAAAGAGCTCTTTCTGTTTGCTGCTTCGTAATTGCCTTCAGCTCAAAATAATCATTATGCCAATGTAGCATATCATGGGGTGGCATATTTTGATCCCCTTCACTAGTTTATCTTACAAAGCCTGTTCTAGTCACAAGGTACATAACTTGGTCTACTACATTCTCTTAGAAAGAGAAATGAGAAGCTATCTCCTATCATGTTAGAAAAGAGGTTGGGTGGGGGAGGGGCAGTTTGTGAGATCAGGGAGTTGAGTGGTTTCCAAGAGAAGCTGTGTACCCTGCCCCTCAGATAGAGGCCCAGGAAGCAGGCAAGGCCACAAAGAGAGAAGGGCTGCTTGGAGGGGGCCAGGCTGATGAAGACTGATAGGCCATTAAGGGAATGAAGAAAGAGCCTGAAAGAGACTTACTTACCAGACTGATATCCTATGTGGACCAATGGCCAGCGACCAAAAAGGTTGATATCTACTGATACAAGTAAGTCAAAGACCACATTTCTTCTACCCTCTCTGCTGAAGAAAGCAAGAAACTTGATGAATCAGGAGGACATGGACTGATTAAGGCAGAATGAAACATAAACACAGAAATTTCCAATTGGGTTGAATTATTTACAAATATATATTTATTAATCTACTTGATTTGTGGAATAAAATTTATATACTCCCTGGCACATAGAAGGTCAATTTATTATAGTTACTATTCCTGCTATATTTTATTTTATGTGTATGTCCATCTCTTTTTGGTTAATCTGATGCTTAATTGTATGTGTCAACTTGGCTTGGCCATGGTGTTCAGATATTTGGTCAAACATTATTTTGCATATGTCTGTGAAGGTGTTTCTTGGATGAGATTAACATCTGAATCACTGGACTTTGCATAATGTCCTCTAGGTTCATTCATGTTGTCATAAATGACAGAATTTGTGTTGCTGAAACAATTTTTTGCTGCTCAAAAAGTCAACACCAACTTTTATTTACATAAGAGTAATATCCAGTTCAAGAATGGTAAGGATCTCACTGTCATCAGGGCTGAGGTTTGAAATCCACTTTGAGTACACTGCAAAGAGGGCTGATGTTGACTAATATGCAGATAGGAAAGGGCAAGTCACATGTGTGGTGAGGAGCCAGACACTGAATGGTTAAAATAACTAGGGCTGTCAAAACTGAATGAAGGAAGGCTCAACAGAGAGATGATAGCTGTTTTCAGATATTTGAAAGGCTTATTGTGGATGACAGAATGTGCTTGTTCTGAATGGCAGTTGAAAGCATGAATGTTTGATTCAATCCACAGAAAGAGGAAGCTTCTCACAGTTGAGTGTGCATCAATGTTAAGGGATTCAAACAGATGTTCAATACTCATTTTGTCTGGAATGTTGTCAGAGGATTCCTGTGTGTAGAGGAATGTGGTCTTGGCACTTTTCAGTTTAGGATAATCATAAGAGGGTGGGCAGAGACAACTAATATTAGCAAACTTCAGGAAATATGCTGAATGCTTCATGTCATTAGAATGTCTAATGACATCAGAATGTCTCACTGAATCTGCCTAACAGCTCTATGAGTTAAACATTACAAGCATTATTATTCTTATTTCACAAATCAAGCTTAGTTTACATAGCAAACTGCCAGAGTTCACAATGCTGAGAAATTGTAGGGGCAAGTTGAGAATCCAGGTCTATTGCATTAAAAGGCTATATACTTTCCACCATATACTCCATTTCCCTAACATGCTTTTTCAAAAGAAAAGAACAAATTCTTAGTTTGAGGACAAAACTGCCAAAATATACAGATTTTATTAACAAACTGACCGATAACAGGCACCGATTCATTGAAATATTTTAGCTATGATTCTGATCATGTATTAATTTCAATGCTTAAAATTATGAACATTTTAACATATAGTAATAGCACATGTGAAAACTACTGTCTTCTTGATATATGTCCATCTTTTTTTGGTTAATGTGATGGTTAATTTTTTTATGTGTTAACTTGGCTTGGCCTTGGTGTCCAGATTTGGCCAAGCGTTATTCTGTATGTGTCTGTGATGGTGTTTCTTGGATGAGATTAACATTTGAATCAGTGGGCCTTGCATAAAGTTCTCTAGGTCCATCCATGTGTCACAAACGACAGAATTTCTATCTTAAAGGTCGAACGGCATTCTATTGTGTATATATTTCACGTTTTCTTTATTCATTCATCCGCTGATGGACAGAGAGAGAAAAAGCAAATGATCCCACTTACATGTGGAATTTGAAACAAACTAATAAGAGTAGAGAGTACAATGGTGGTTACCAGAGGCTAGAGGGTGAGGTGGGGTGGAATGGTGAAATGTTGGTCAAAGGATACAAAGTTTTTCAGTTAGAAGGAATAAGTTTTTGAAATCTATTTCACAGCATTGTGAATATAGATAATAATGCCTTGCATATTTCAAAATTGCTAAATTTCAAATGTTCTTATCACAAAAATGATAGACATGTTAATTAGCTTGATATAATCATTCCACATGGAATGTCAAAATATAAAAATATCACATTGTATCCCACAAATATATACAATTATAATATGTCAAAGACAAAAATAAATGTCAAAAAGAAAATCAGAATAAAAACTATTAAAAAAAATCGGGGGACTATGTACAAAGAAGATTATCCTCCTTTCTGTAGGTAAGCCTCATCCAAGCGGTTGAAGGCCTTAACAGACCAAAGACTGATCTACCCTAAGCAAGAAGGAATTCTGCCAGACTGCATTTGGATTTGGACTATAACTCTTCCCTGAATCTCCAGGCTGCCTGACTGTAAATTTTGCACTTGTACCTCCACAATACCTTAAAACTAAAATATATCAATCTATGTACATACACACATCTATCTGGCTCTGTTCTTCTGGAGAACACTGAATAATGCAGTTATTTATATTTCTTTTCTTTTTTTGAGACAGAGTCTAGCTCTTTTGCCCAGGCTGGAGTTCGGTGGTGCAACCTCAGCTCACTGCAACCTCCACCTTCCAGGCTCAAGTGATTCTCCTGCCTCAGCAAAAGTAGCTGGGATTACAGGTGTGTGCCACCATGGCTATTTTTTTTTTT
>NW_012105709.1:2532686-2622169 GCF_000951045.1 Mandrillus leucophaeus | reverse complement strand
TACAGGTGTGTGCCACCATGGCTATTTTTTTTTTTCCAGTAGAGATGAGGTTGCACCATGTTGGCCAAACTGGTCTTAAACTCCTGACCCAAACTATCCACCTCCTCAGTCTCCCAAAGTGCTGGGATTACAGGTGTGTGCCACCATGGCTATTTTTTTTTTTTTCCAGTAGAGATGAGGTTGCACCATGTTGGCCAAACTGGTCTTAAACTCTTGACCTCAACTGATCCACCTCAGCTTCCCAAAGTGCTGGGATTACAGGCATGAGCCACCATGCCTGGCAGCTATTTATATTTATTTGCTCTTATATTTCCAGGTTTCTTCTAGCTTTAAAATTCTATGACTGGAATAAATACAGATGTGAACTTGGAAGTAGATCTTTCCCCTGTCAAGCCTTCAGATCGGACCACAGCCTTAGTCACCACTCTAATTGTAGCCTCCTGAGAGACATTGAGCTAAGGCACATCCACGTTCTTGACCCACAAAACTGTGAAATACATGTTGCTTTTAAAAAATTCCATGAGTGGCACTTAAATTTCTTTGGGACTATATCATTTAATAGAGACTGACTCAAAAGGGGAGTCTGGGAACCTGATCTTAGCCCCTGGTCACCTCTAGCTGGTGTGCACAGACCTCAGATCTTGTCAGTCTTATTTCCCTATCTGTTAATGTGAGAGAGTTGGGCAGAAGAACTTAACTTCCCTTAAATGCTACAACTCAATGTCTCTATTAATCATACTGTTTATTCATCAAAATGAATACTGATAAAAATGACAAGTAGAACACACCCTAGATGTTCAGGCCTCTGGAATTGGTGGCAGCGTTCCAGCTTCCTTTCTGCCTGTAACTGTGAGTAAGTCCTGCTTTACCTCTTCCCCACACCCGCACCCACCAACAGTTCTCTATCACAAGCTAATCAGCGTTAAATAATTGTTAGGGCACTTCTGTGCATGGCCTGTGCATCTGCCAGTGTGTACCCCGTGCAAGCTGGGCTATTAGGGTTCTGGATGTGCATACAGTCCTGGCACCGGAAGGTTTGCCTCTAGCATTTTGTGGACTAACTCTGGCAGTACACAATGGGAAGAAAACCTTTTTCCAAGTGTAAGCCCTTCTCTCTTCTCATTCCCAAGGAGGTGTGTCCAGATCCTTTGCCAGGCAGCTACTTTACAGGAGCATTGGAGAGCAGGAAGCTAACTTTCCCCAAGGAGCAGCTAGATTTACATTGGCAAATCAATCTCTCTCAATAAAATGTTATGTGACCATCTTCCCAGCCCCCTGTTAACATCCCTTCATTTTTTCGAGGAAGCGAACCAGTGAGAGAAGACAGAAAAGTAAAGTGGCAGAAAAGTGAAGCAAAGCAACGACCCGGGAGCGTGGCGGGGAGACCCGCGCGGGGACTCGGGTGGGCTGCAAACGTTGGGGAAATGCCACAGGAGCGCCTGCCTTCCCAGCTTCTCCTTTCTCTCGTTGAGGGTCGCCCCGGTTCAGCGCTCCCAGCATTCTGGCGACCTCCAGGTCCGCCCTGTCCCCTCCCCGCTCGGCCCGGCTCTGCGCCCATCGCCCACCCCACGCCTACCCGCCGCCACTCTCCCTTCGCCGCTCGCTCTGAGAGCGCCTGTCCCGCCCCGTGGGGCGACTTCTCCCTTTCGGCCCTGAGGTTCAGGATCCTAGGTGGGGCAGCTGCGCCTCTGGGACAGCCCTAGCCGCAGAGCGCCCAGACCTGGGCCGCCGGAGTCCGTTCAGAAGTCCACGCAGCCGGCGCCGCCGCACCTGAGCCCCGGCTCCGGTCACGCCGCTGCGCCGGAAGCGCGGGCGGAGCGCACGGGCCGGGGGAGAGTAGCCTGCGCCCACGAGGGGGACCCAAGTCCCCAGGGTGGTGGCCGAGTCCCGCCTCCCGCCAGCAGGGGCGAGGACCTGCGACGCGCACCCCTCCGCCCACGCACCCTGCCCGGCCGGGTCTCCTCAGCACCAGCGCCACGCACACCCGACTTCCTCAGCTTCCAGCCCTCACCCTGCCAACTTCCCTGCCAGGAGGAACCTGCCGCCAGCCTGCTTTCTCGCCCGCAGGCCCTGCGCTGAACGCCGCGGCGCCCAGGGTTCACCTTACGCCGTCGGGAAAGCCCATGAACTCTCCAGAAACAGCGTAAAGGAGGGTCCCGCCGCAACGCACGACTGGGGCCCCTGGGTTCCCCCTGGGTGGAGCAGCTGCAGCAGAGCCGAGAAAGTGGTGGAGGATGATCTTGCGGCCGAAGGGGACCTCGGCGCAGTAATGTCAACATGTAAGTCCCACCTTTCAGCTCGGAATTCCTTCACTCTTTTATCTGTGTCCACCCTCTGACGCCCCCTCCCCGACCACCCCACCCGTAAGAGAAATGATTTTGTAAGGACTTCAACTGCACGGAGGGAATAAACTGGTTTGTCTTCAGTTTGTCCCTCGAGGCACTGAGGAGTAGGACTATTGCCAAGTGGAGTTGTGACACGTGTGTGTGGCTTCCCCCTCCCAGCGAGGTAAACCTCACATTTGGGCGGTGTAAAGCCTAATAAAAAAGGGCAGGGCTTCAAGAATGGGGAAAACGTGTTTTCAATTCAAATTAAACAAGGAGTAACAGGCACCGCTCCTCCGGTCCAGGGGCCTGGCCCTGCCAAGAAGGCGCTCTCCGGGATCAACACCTGGGGTCTTGGAAGGTACTGGTATGCCTAGAGAATGTTGACTTTACACATTGTCACCATTGACTGTAGAAGTTATTCTTGGATCTTTGGGGTGTTTGAATTTTTTTTAAGGTGCGCAGAAAATGTTTTCAGTGTGCTTTGGAGATTAAGAAGTAATTAAGGGTTATGCCACGTTACATGATAGGATCTGAGGGGACTTCCATAGACTTATGGGGGCGGGGAGAATTGGGGCATTGAAACAGAAACTTGAAAGATTTTGCTTCCATAGAATTGTCATCCTAATGGTGAGGTGGCTCAGAGCGACCCCATGAAAGGGTCGCCAAGCACCGTCTGGCCTTCCAGAATGGGAAAAGGAAGATTGTACTCAAAAGGGCCAAACTTATATTTGTGTCCAAACAAGAAGTTTCTTTTTCTTGTAATAGGTAATTTTCCTTCTGGTGTTTTACTTAATCTTGGGCGGACACCGTGACAGACGTTTTATCCCCTTCCACTAACTCACGTACAACAGTTTCTAGAACTTGGTACTTAACCCTCCTTCCCCCAACTCCTGGATCCTACGTGAATGTACTCTTTCAGTTCAGTACATAGGGAAAGACCTGCCCCCTAGGTCCTGTTTTTCCAGACTTTCCTGCACTTTCCATTCCCTACTTCCCCACTCCCCAAACACACATTTTTAAAATAGGAGAAAGAATAGTGCCCACAAGTGTAGCACTCTGTAACTCTGTTCCTAGTACTGTGAGATGTAATCAGAAATGAACCACTTATTTTTACTAAAACAGCATGTGAAATAATTCCACACCTGGGAATTTTAAAGTTTCCTTTATGCCGGTGGAATCGGCAAGGTATAACTTGAAAAAAATTATTTTGGGATACAGCCAGCATTTTCATATAAGACTTGTTCTCATATACAGGCTACACATTTTGAAGTAATATGAGCTTGTTTTCAGCTTCAGTTTTTCTTGAAAATATACCTGGGATTTTAACATCAGGTATTTGCCCAGGTTTTTTCAGCTTTCCTAAGTATTTAGATCTTATGAGAAAAAAAGCATATTACACATAAAAGTATAAATACCTGTTTTTAAAATAAAAGATGTTAAGCTTATCAACAGGTTATGTAAAAATTTCCTGATCATGAAATTAAGTTATATAGTCCACTTGAATTCTTCGTGATTAAAAAATCATGTCATTATTGGCCCCATTTGTTTAATCATTCCGTTCCTCCTTGCCTGCCTCCCCACCAGCCCCTCCTGTACACACACAAACACATACACATTTTTTTTTCTGAACCATCTGAGAACAAGTTGTATACATAAGGGCTTAAGAGTTTAATTTTTCAGTTGAAATTTTAAAGGTGTTTCTAACTTCAAATATAGTTGCCAAAAAGTACGGAGATCCAGTATACCTTTGACCCAGTTCCTCCAGGGTCATTATAGGGTAAAAGCGTGAATGTGAAATCACGTAGAAAATAGGGCTTGATACCTGGATTTGAGATTCTTTATTGAGCTATTTTGACTGAAAGTTTCCATTTTTTACCAGATGGTAAGTATGTTTTTTTCCATTTTGCTGTTTACGATTCATGTGGAGTGGTTTAGGATGGTCTGGATCTTTTTAGGTATTGGTTTGTTAGAATGTATGGAAAGAATTACCAATCTTTCCAAGATTAATATTCTTATTATCTTGTTGAAAAATGTTAAAATGGGGAACATAAGCTATATTATGCTTTAAATTTTAATAGATTCAAGTACAGAAACTACTTATGTGTGTTTTATGCCTCCTCCTTGTGGAGAAAGTGTATTTGTATATTGTTATAGTCAAGTTCTGAAATTATAGACTTTGCGAATATATTTGGGAGTTGTAGTGACTGCATATTTTTCATACCCTAAGAAATTTAGTAGATGTAGCAAGACTTGCGTAATTCGTCTCAAGCTGCATGAAGCTACTATTCCATTTATGGCTTATATAAATTACATGACATTGTGCTTTTTCAATATGAATGGTGAATAAGGCTATTGTCTCTTGGTTTATGGGAAATATTAGAAGCCTGTAGTTTTGTAGCCTAACTGGACACATGACTCTGATGTCTGGAAATAATGATTTGAAAGAGAATTAGTTTACATATTAAAAATAAACTAATGACCGCTTTTTAAAATGTGACCATTTTTCTAACGGCCTATATATCTTACAGAGTTTACATTTCTGATAGGATGATTAAAAGTTTCTACAGTCTATTTAGAATTTAGACTAAATAGAAAACACTTTGTTCAATGTTTGTGGTATGCATGGGCAAAAACTGTTATCTTTCAATTTTCATTTCTAATTGGATGAGATTATTATCTACATTGGATGATGTTAAGATGTAATATAGTTGACTGGGGTGGTACTGTATAAAGGATATATTGATAAAAATATGTGGCTACCTGAGTGTCATCTTACTTTCCTTTATAAGCATTACTTGAAATGGAATTATCTGGAATGCCTTAAAAAAAGGTTCAAGATTAATTTATTTAAAGCAGAGCAAATATGACAAAAGTTTAACGTATTTAAAATAAGAGTGGTCAAAAAATCACAAATCAATGAGGAAAATATTTATATTTGTAATAGAAAACTATACAAATGGCTTGAACATGACAATCCAAACAAAGGAAATTCAAATGAGACACAACTTCTTCTATCAAAGTGACAATGATTAAAGCAATAATACTCTAGTGAAGAGAGAGCCGTGACATGAAAACAGTGATATGTTTCAATGTAAATGTGTATGTATTTAACTCTTGTAGAAATCATTTTAAATCTACAAGAAGTTTTCAAGAATAAAAATAATGCGAAGAAAGAACACACCTCTATACCTTTCACCCAGAATTACCTATTCTAATTATTGGCCCCATTTGTTTAATCATTCCTGTTCCTCCTTACCTGCCTCCACACCAGCCCCTCCTGTACACACACACACACACACACACACACACACACAATTTTTTTCTGAACCATCTGAGAACAAGTTGTATACATAAGGGCTTAAGAGTTTAATTTTTCAATTGAAATTTTAAAGGTATTTCTAACTTCAAATATAGTTGCCAAAAAGTATGGAGATCCAGTATACCTTTGACCCAGTTCCCCCAGTGGTAGCATTTGGAAAACCTATAGTACAATGTTAAAACCAGTATATTGATACAATTTACTTCTCTTTTTCTTGTGTACCTATGTGTGTAATTCTTAAGGCTGAGTTTTACTCTCACCTCTGGTATAAGCCAGTTATACATGTTACTGTTCAAATAAAGTTTAAGATTTGTGCAGGGTTGAAGAATAAATCAGCCTTTTTGAAGTGGAGGTACACCCAACTTAATAAAGGGACTTAAATCGAGTTAATAGAATAGCACTTTAAAAAAAAAATACATTGCTTTGGCTCAGGAACATGATCTTTAACCAAAAAAAGAAATACGATTATGAGCAGACTTGAATAAACCAAATTACTGTTCTTTTCACTCTGGAAGAATTAAGCTATTTTCTCTGCCACTCCCCAGTCCCTTTTATGAAAAGATTTGCCATAGAAACAGGGATGGGATATGGCGAAAGCAGTTAATTCTGACAGTTGCTGTTATTGGTTGCATTAGTGTCATATCAATTTCTCCACTAATATCACAATTTCTTCACTAATTTCTCTTTAAATTGTGACTTTTGGGGAAACCAGTAGGAGTAGAGAGATGGAAAATGGTAGGTTTTTAAGATTATTTCGGTGATCCATTTGGATAAAATAATGCGTACAAGGAATCATATCCACATTTAAAGCAATTCTGTAGAAGGGTTACATTCTAAAGCTTCCTGAAACAGGACTCAAGCAAACTGTATTTTGTAGCTTACGTAGATTGAAAAGGGGAACAAGTTTGCAACAGAGGTAGCATGGTTCTCAAAAAGGACCCTAGGTTGGAAGCCAAGTGACAAAAATGATGTTTTGGCTCTGACACCACTGATCATATGATCTTGGACAAGTAGTTTAGTATCTTAGTTTTTCACCTGTAAGATGATAGATTTTTTTGCATAATCTTTAGATTCCTTCCAGATATAGGAGTCTATGACTGTCTTTTACTTAAAAAATGTTCCTGCTGTCTTCAATAGAACTTTAAGACCACAATCAAAATGATATGAGTATACTTGTGTGTGTGTGTGTGCGTGTTTTTTTTTTTTTTTTTTCCCTCGTAGTTCCTATTTAGAACCTTAGTAACCCTGTTCAGGATTTTCCATTCTTGGGAGATAGTTATTTAAATCTCAGGGGTGTATCTTTGCTAAGTGATCCCCTGAGAAAACACATAGTACTTTCCTTCCTGTGTTCTATTCTTAATTTATTTGTTTATCTTCTTCAGTAAACTGTAAAGTGGTTGAAAGTTGGCCTGTCCTATGGTTTGTTTAGTTACAAGTGCTTGCCTTGTTGGGTTTCTTTTCTGTCGAAGTGATAGGATTGGACACATGGAATGCCTTAAGCCGTGGTCATCATTTGCAACTGATGGGATTGCAGACAGCTTTGATAAGACAGCCTCAGAATTGAATATGGAATCCCTAAATGCTGAAACCGTTTATAGCGAAGAAGTTGCCTGAGTGCATAAATAGTGTTTTGTGGCGAAACTAATGAGCAGGAGTCTATGAGTATTATTTAGAGATTATATGAATCTAAGAGCCATTATTCACATGTTGATAAAAGATAATTGTCATATATCAAAAAGTGTAAGAAGCTGGGAATTCTCTTGGGCTGATACATCCTTCTGTTAATATCGGTAAGGGTGACAGCCAGGTTTGACTGGTCTGTCTCTTTATTTTTCTGGACTCAAGTTTCCTTTTTTTTGTGAAATGAGAAGATTCAATTAGACTTCAGCATTGGTCCTTCTAGCTTTAAATTTCTTTGAATATGTAATTGTGCTTTTGTTTTAAAAGCATACTCATTCATCGAGCATCAGTAGGAAACAGGCCTATTCTTCCAAATAAGTGAACTTTCTATGGGACGGAAGTTTGTCACCTACTGTTTTAAAAGCCCTTACAGATTACCCTGTACTGTTATTTCAAGTTCTTTTTGGTGGGTAATATCCTATTTACAGAAGAAAAGACTAAGGGTTTAAGTACTTGCCCTACAAACCACACAATTTATAGAGGCACCAGGAGGTAAGTTGGTGCTGTTCGAGAGTCCACATCCATTATTATAATTACTAATTTCTTTCTTATTAAATATACGTCTTATTAGCAGTACTTCTTTTAATCTCAGATATTTTGGATGGATGGATTTGAAAACATACTTGCAAACAACAGATACTCTTCAAATCTTAACCTTTTCCTAGTTTCAAATTTTCCTAGTTTTGAATTTCCATCAGGAGAGCTGCATGGTTCTAGAACTTCTAGTTTGGTGAATAATAAAACGTGGCATGAGTTTCAGACACTACTTAACATTTCTGTATTCATTAGCAGACATGAATAACCAATTTCATTTCGGTCCCCAGGTGATCTCAGAAGTGACCATAAAGTCAATTGATTGGTGTTGGCATATGAGATTAATCTTGTTTACTCTTGATTTAGTCTTTTCCTTTGATTTCACTATGGACAGAATAACACCACTTGAATGAGAATGTCTGGAATGATAGTAATAATAATAATAATAGCTAATATTTATTGAGTACTTGCTGAGTGTCATGAACTGTGCTTGCAAGGCGTCGTCTTATGTAATCATCTCAGCAACACTGTGGACTAGGTTTATTGCTGTTCCTTATTTTACAGGTGAGAAATAGGAGGCACAAGGCATCAAGCAATTTCCCAAGGGTTACAGCATAGTTCATAAGTAGCAAACCAGATCTGTCTCACTCTAAGCTTGTTCTCTTGGCTATGAGATGGAGATGGCCTCTTAAAGATTAAAAATGCAGGCTTGAGGCAAGTGCAGGAGTCCTTCCATGTCTAATTTTGCTTATTTGAGTATTTCTCTTTCTTCTCTTCTGTTTAGTATTACACATTTTACCCAGGTAAGCAAACTTTAGGCTTTAGGGTAGATATTATTGTAACCCTAAAGTATCTTATTAGTTGCTCCTTGATAAAATGAGTCTCAGTTATTACTTATAGGCAAAGTAACTCTCCCTGAGGGGATTTTCAGGTCTCCTGGAGATTTCTAACTACTGCTTGCTTACCTTTCTGCCTCCCAACTCTTCTGCTCGCCAGTCCGCTTATGGTCCCTTTTGATGACTAACATTTTTAATTTCTTCCTTCTTTGCTGGTTTGCCTTTTTTTGATGGTGCTGATTCAATGAACTGTATTATAACATTTTTTTGAGACAATATAATATGAATGTTCCTTTCTAAATCATTATTAAATATAATTTTCGGAATTAAATGAGTCTGTCGTGCAGAAGGATTGTTGAGTTTTCAAAGCATCACCTCTCCATCTAATGTCATTTACTACTTTCTATAATACCTGGTGTTTAATAGCCATTTAAAAACATTGATAGCTATTTTATATATAAAGACTTTACCTTTTTTGGAATATTAATGCTTCAATGTATCACTTTAGGGGATAGAACAGAGCTTGGGCAATTTGATTTTATGTTAAATATTTCCATTTGTAAAGCAGCAGACATTAAGGAATACACATCCTTACAGTCTAAATTTCTGGGAGATTATAAGGAAGGTTGATAGAAACATCCTTCTTCTACCCAGATGAACATGAGTCTGGTGAGGCTGAAACTAAAATTGCTTTATTTTTTAATAAGTAATTTTTTTGAATTGTCTGACTACCCATCCTTATGCAGACATCACCTATTATGTATATTTTGATAAGGAAAGTGCTGCCATGTGGCAAATAAAATGCATGGATTTATTTTCTTTTGCTAATTAGCTTGAAGGAAATCATTAGGTCTTCGTCATCTTTTAAGTTGCTCCACTATTTGGAAGCAAGGCTGAAAAAAGTTTATTTTCCAGTCCCTACTGGAAACCTATACTTTTACTTTATTTGTCATAATGCTTTACTGAATGTTGAATGTCCTAATTGCCATTTTCTTTCTTTGCAGGATGTTTCGCTCAGATCGAATGTGGAGCTGCCATTGGAAATGGAAGCCCAGTCCTCTCCTGTTCTTATTTGCTTTATATATCATGTGTGTTCCTCACTCAGGTAAAACTCTTTCTCTTTCACACCTCGAGTTTAATCATGATGACATTGTCTGCAGCATAAGCATGCTACTTATTTACATTGCCTTACCTTTACTTACTGCCTTTCTTTTTTTTTGTTTTTCCTGTTTCTATCCTTATAGGGCAGTTTTTTTTTTTTCTGTTTATGATTTGTCTATCCTCTTTGAAATTTGTGTGAATACTATTTCTTTGATCATTGTTTTATTTTCTAATGAGTTTATTTCTTTAATCTTTGCTGTCTTTTATTTATTTACTTAGCCCGTATTGAGTGATGAGATAACTACATAAATGGCATTTTAAAAGTGCTAGCTGTTTCTTCTACTGTTGAGTAAATATACTGTACTTCTCTTTTCAAGTTTTCATATAGTTATTTATGGAAAGTACAGACTTTGCTAGTTTCATTCATCCTCATTTTATTAGCATGTTGCAATATGAATTAGGAATTGGAACTTAAGTTTTTAGACTATGCAGTTTAATTTACTTGATATGAAAAAGTTAATTTTAATTACAGCATTTTTGGAATTAAAGTGTCTATTTTTTCTAATTACGTTTTTTTGAATTTTGAAATAAGATCTTGTTGACTGCTGAAAAAACTAAATTTTCTGTAAACAGCACATTTTATGAATAAGCCAATTAGAAGCTGAGGAATGTGAATGATGTTTAAAAGTAAACTGTTTCTTCATTTTCTGGTTTTGTCACTGAACTGAGCAAATTTATTTAAGTCCATTCTATTTTACTCTTTGTATTCTCCTGGTGTATGTATTAGGCTTATTATGTTTTCCTTTAGAATAAAGCTAAAATGTCAATTAAGAAAATCATAATTCTTGAAGTCTTATGTATTTACTTGGAATTTAATCAAGATTTATTAATTTCATATTCATAATGTATCTATATTATCATAAATAATACATTTTAAACATTATGGAAATAGATTATCTGCTAAAATTGCTTATTCATGCATCAACAAATTAAACTTGTATTGAGATGTGAAAACTTTTTTTTCCAAGCCTCCAAGTGTTTTAAGAGTTTCAGTTACTTACTTGGAAAATTCCTGGCACTTACTTAATGGCTTCAAAACAGAACAGATATTTCAGTGAATTTTGTGTGTATTTGTTAGAATTTTATTGTAAAGCCATCCTTTTCCTTATTACCATCATTATTAGAGGAAACACACTTGTAAACAGATTGAAAAATTAAAGATATATTAGATGTTTTGATGTACAGTGTTGAACTACTTTCAAAACTGATTAAGAATAAATTACATGATATGAGATAAATTATGAGATTAACGTTATTAGTTGAAGTCTGTTTACTTTCATTTTTATTAGGTCATGTATTTGTTTGTATAATTTTAAGGCTTCTTGAGACCACAGCACCTCCAATTTGTACTTTTAGATGTCAACATTTTAATTAATATATACACATTCTTGAATTTTAATCATTTGAATAAATGAAACGTGTCTCTTTAGGGTAAAGAAAGGGAATCAACTTGTCTGGGACCAGGCTGAGGGAGGAGAATCACCTGGGGTACAAAATTTAAGGAGACACTCATTCCCAAGGTCACCAGAATCAAAGTACTTACACTTGTTAAGTTACTCTCTCACACAAGCTTTTCTTATTTATTTGTTATTTCCTGCATTATTAAACTTTTTTTGTGTATCAGATAAGGTTTTGTGACAGATAGTTTTCTGTGTTCACTTTTGAGGCCAGAACATTTTGTGTTAATACCTGTATCCTCTAATAATGACTCACTTAAAATGCTGCCACCTCGTAAGTGTCTGAATTCACAAACACTTTTTAGAGGTTATTATTGGCATTTTAATAGAAAATTTTTGCGTCATAAGATGATTGAGCATGGTGCCTTATAATGAATTCCCAAGCCATTTAAAATAATGCATATTACAACTTTGGATATATCTGATATTTAAAATCTTTTTTTGCATAAATCAAAGTGTAATACTGCTATGTTTTTGAAGACTAGTGCTCAACTGATGTTATATCCTTGTTTACACCTTCGTTGACTAATTTTTGCTTCTTTGGATAACCCCTAGATGATCTCAAATGGCTTTAAGTGGTGTCTTGACGCCAGCGTCCGTAAATCTGTATTGTCCATCCTGGTCCCTTCCTGGCCCCTAGAGCCATCTCTTGAGGTGCTGATCCTCATCTACCCTTGGATTTATAATTGGCCTTAAACTTCAAATGTGCAAACAGGACCCCTAGTTCCTATCTCCTATCCTCAAATCTACTTCTCCTTTAATCTTTAAAATTCCTCCTTCTATCCTCCTATTCTCTACCACTCTCACTATTTTGTAGACACACTGGCCTTTCTATTCCTTGTCTATGCCTTCCTAGTCTCCTCTTCTCCCTCACCTTGTTCTTTTTGACACTCAAATCTCAGTTTAATTATTACCACCTCACATAATCCTTCCCTATCCCTCAATTCAAAGGAGCTCCACTGGATCATATCTTATTCTTAGTGATAATCTGCATAGATTTTGGTTGTTGTCTTGTTTGTTAATTTTTTGTTAATTTGACTGTGATAGCTAGGTTAGGAGATTGGTAGATCTCTTCTGGTTGTTACGATTGACACTTAGATAGATGATTAAAATTAGAATCTTATGGTTTGATTCCAATAACACCCATAGTTTAATTCTTATAATAGAATTGCAGTATTAAGTTTGCTAGTAGGTAAGTTAACATTTGTATTTCATGGGACACTTAAAAAAGAAATATGTGAATTTTGTGCACTTCTGGATTTTCAAAAGTAGTGTGGAAAAATAGCTCACTGTGTCTTGACAAGTGATGATTATAACCTTTAATAAGAACTACAATAAAATAACAATTTAGAATATTTACACTCGTGCCATAGAAGTATGCCTTAAAACAATAAAATACGATTTATTTTTACCCACTATCTTGACACCATTTAGAAAAGCTGACAACATCCCATATAATCAAAATTGTTGGGAAAAGAGTGTACATTGACACTGTTGACTCTTTTGGGAGAGTAATTAGGTAACACATAAAAAAATTAAGAACGTGTACATTGGTATATCACTCTCACATGTAGGCATATACCCTATAAAATAAAAAACATAAATATATAGAGAAATCTGTATCACTATGTTAACTAGCGTTGTAATAGCAAATTGGAAAAGACATTGTTCACCGAAAGGGGGATGGTTATGTGCATTATTTTACATTTGTTCCGTCAAATACTGTGCAGTGCCTCAAAACAATGTGGTCAAACTGCCTATTGGCTTGGAAGGCTATTCAGGATAATAATGTTAAGTTTAAAAGCAGATTATAATCAGGCACTGTGGCTCACACCTGTAATCCTAGTACTTAAGGAGGCAGAAGTGGGAAGATGGCTTGAGCCCAGAAGTTTATGTTATAGAACAATGTAAAATTATTTTAGATTTGTAATAGCTTGCATTACAAACCTGGATGTATTATGTATCTATGTTTATATAAGACTTTGTAAACATGTTAACAAAACATGGAATGATACTCATCAGGCTTCAAAAATGAGTTATCGCAGAGGCACAGTTTGGAGAAACATGAGGGATGACGATGGAACTTCGTACACCTCTGAATTTTTTTGCATTCTTACAATGATCAGGTATTTAGTAATCTGAAAAAAAAATGATGAATTTCTTTTTTTTTTTAAAAACCACATAAAAATGATCAGAGAGGCGTAGAAGTGTATGAATATTTAAATTTTGTTAGTTACTTAACTGTTCCTCTGGCTCTTTCTTCACGTAATAGGAATCTCTAAAAGGAGTTTCAGATAATAACTTGTTTTTTGTGACCTAACACTCCATGACTCTGAAGATAAATGATGATATTTCAAGCAGACAGAGGGTTATGGATTCAAGTAGAGTGGGAAACAGCCAAGAGCCAATACATTTCGAAGCAACCAGGAACCTGTTTCCACACAGATCGTCTTAGTCATGAGCAGTGTGGGAGGAGCCTCCCTTCTCTCCTGAAAATCAATGATATCAGCAGATCATTTCAAAGCACAGTATTATTCTGATATCTATGAGACATCAACAGCTGCAAGGGGAAATGTTTCTGAAAGTAAAATCTGGCCTGAATTGTGTATGTTCTAGCCCAGGGCACAACATAGTTCTGGAAGGCAGGTGATTGTGTAAAAAGAATCTTGTGCTTTTTTGTTTGTTTATGTGTTAATTTTTCTTATGATCATAAATGAACAATTATTATTTAGTATCAATTATATTGCAGTCTATATTTAAGAGTCAAACCAAAGTTTGGTCAAAGGACTTTCAAATGTCTAGAAAAATAATCCTTTTATGAATGTGCATGTTTTTTAAAAAAAATTTAGTATTGTCTATTGAAAATTACTAAGTAATTACTAAGTGTATCTTAAAGGTCAAAAATAAGGCTCTAATTGTACAGACCATTTTGCATGTAATGATAAATGTGTGTATGTGTGTTTCACTCAGAATCAAAAATGCTCCAAATTACCGTCTGAAGCTTTCAGCTAAAAGACTGTTTTTCCATTTCAGACCTCAGATTAGAGTCAATGTGAGTGAATAAATAAAGTCTAAAAAGTTTTATACAGATATTTCCTTAAGGCAACTTTCTAGATAATTTTCTTCATACACCTTTGGATGGCCTGAATTCGATGTTGTTAGATATGAAATCATACATTGAGGGGTCATAAAGCCAATTACATAAACATAGAATGGGAATGACCTGCCTTGTCACCACAGTGACAATTTCAAGTGACCCAGCAGTGTGATGGGACCACTAATGAAACTGATGCCACTTAAATGATATTAGGAAGAGGGAATGTCAAGAGTCCTACTTTTTATTGGTCAGATCATGCTTATTTCCAGGCATGGTTGTCATAATGTAGAGAGGGTTGGTGAACAGAGAATATTTAGACCAGGCATACCAGCGTACTGATGAGTCTCAAGCTATCTGAGGAATTTTTGGAGCAGTCCCTGTCAATACTGAGTGAGTGAAACCTCTTTAGAGGTGGGCTGGGACTGTGGACTCCCTTTGTGTCAGCAACAACATTCTTGCTTTCATGTATCAATTTGTTTGCTTTTTAAGTACAAATTTTGTTGCATTATTGCATTAAAAATGGGTGTAGAGAAATGGCACATTTACTTTAACAAAGTCAGTAGGAATAAGATACCAGCCTTTAGATATCTGGAGACTGGTCATCTGGAAGCTATAACAGACTTCTACATATCTCAAAGAGGAACTAGGACCAGTGTGTTAATGCTGTAAGAACCAAATGACTCTCTTAGTAATTAATTGTCCAAAGATAAACCTAGCTGTCCTTCAGATTCCCCTATCACTAGTAATCAGGACATGAAGGAATCTCAGGATTGAGGAATTTGTACCAGAAACCTTGAAGACCTCATTAGCCCATAGTCCAGTCATGGAGTGTGTGTGTGTGTATGTATGTGTGTGGTGTGTGTTATACAGTCTGTTTTGTTCTGTGCACATAGTTGTAATTGTTTTACCTGTAAAGTTTCTTCTGTGTGCTTCCAATTTTAGCAGGTACTTTTAATAATGAACTAGACCTAGAATTTGGGCGGGTAACTTTCTTGGACAAGATAAACCTGGGGAGCTCTAGACTTTAATAGGGACATACAAACTCTGAGACTTTGGCAGGCACAAAATTGTCTACCACTTTTAAATTCTTTTTAATTCTCTAAGGAGTTTTCTTTTTATTTTCAGCAAGTAGAATATGTGCTTTTTGGCACTGTTCTTACTATTCTTTCTTTGGCATTGTTCGTACTTGCAATATCATAGTATTCAGTAAGTAAAGAAGATGGAAAAAAAAAAAACCAGAATGGAGGAGAACCACAGACAAACCCCAATATATTCCAGATATAATGAGCAAACATACTTTATAGGGTGGGGCAGCATGGGGAAGAAGGTTTTGAGGTTAGATGAGAAAAATGTATTAATCCCACAATGAGAATCAAGTCACATAAAGATCCTTCCCCCTCCATTGAACTAAGATGATTAAACACCTGAAAAGAAAACAGGGTTCCTTTGGGAGGCTGAGGCGGTCAGCAGATCACGAGGTCAGAAGTTCAAAACCAGCCTGGCCAACATAGTGAAACCTCGACTCTACTAAAAACACGAAAATTAGCCTGGTATGGTGGTGTGCACCTGTAATCCCAGCTACTCGGGAGGCTGAAGCAGGAGAATCACTTGAACCTGGGAGGCAGAGGTTGCAGTGAGCCGAGATCATGCCCTGGGCAACTACGTCAATAAATAAATAAATAAATAAATAAATAAAGCAAGCAAGGTTCTTGGGCAGCACATGGATAGTGGCTATCACCAGTTCAGGTTAACCTTCTTAACCATCTCCTACAGAAAAAACTCTCAGAGAGGAATAGAGTATCCCAGTGGGGAATATGTGGCCATCATATTTCTACAGTTAAGACTATTATCTTGATTTCTTAAAATCATTAAATATATTAGTAATCTTTTGAATGAGATTTTTCTCCGGAAAATTGTTTGAATTATTAGGTATTTCATGTCAGCGTATCTTGGTTTTTAGTCATTCCTAAACTAATTTCATCTTAAACTTGTGGTTTAGAAATGATACGCTTTTGTAAAACAATTACATAATTTTCTGCAATAAATTATTATGAGTCAAAAAAGATGCCTTCCTCTACTACATTCTCCTCCAAGTTTGGTGCTGCTAGTTTAGATAAAAGAGAAAACGTTTTTGTACTAGAGCTCAGAAGATGGATTGTGTCAACCCATTTAAAAATCAGGATCTTTCTTATAATAACTGCAAAATTACACTAGTCACTATTATTGGTTTGGTCAAAACTACAAGAATGAGAAAATGCCTATAATTTTGCAAAGAGAAAGATCTTTTTAGAAGAATCCTTACCTGGCCAAAACTTTATTAAACAGTATTATTGAAGTAAAATATAGATCTGGAGAAAAGAATACTCTGGCAATATTACTCATTGCTTTTATACACATTCACAGTTCCTTTCTTCTGTCCTTCATTTATTTGTTTTATGCCTTAAATACATGTCCAGAAATATGACATTATGTACAATTGATACTGTCCCCTATGAGTATAAGGAATAGTTTAGCTGTATCACTGGCCGTATTGAATAGAGTTTTAAGGCAGAGTTTCTGATCACAGTGATTTCAGTGGCTGCAGTAACAGTGCTATGAGGAGGAAAAGCTAGACTTTTAGAGATAATTTACCTCACTTTGTTTTTAATTTTAGAGAAAATGAGCTCCAAGTATGCACTGAGGTTGTGGAAATGTAGCCTCGCACCTTTTCCAGAATTCTCCTAATCAGATTGTGTACACCAGTTATCTCCTGGTTGGCTCATCAGAGGTCAATATTAGTGTTTTATTTGGACTGCTAATCTCATCTCTCTTTAGAATGGTAACCTCAAAATCTATTACTTGTAGGCAGCTCAAGACCACAAACATTTTTGTTTCAATACTGCTGATAACCTAATGTTTCGCCAACAATAGGGTTTGTGGTTTTTGTCAGAGACTTTGCTAAGTTGATACAGGACGTTTTCCTTCCAGTTTGGTAAGCATCCTTGATGCTTTAGTTGGTGTTTGGTTAGGACTGTTATTACTTCTCATCATCTGACTGGCTTCCATGTCCCACACACATGAGTTAGAGAGGTCTGCCTCTTTTATTGACCTTTTGGAAGAAAGTTCTCTTCGAATTTTAAGCCATTTCTGATATTTAAGGTAGTGTCTACTTGCAAACATGATACTACTGATTGTGACACCATGGAAGACGGATTCAGTAAATGTGTAGCAAATGAATTGAATTGCTTTCCAAGCTCTCTTGCCAGAGCTTGGATTTCCCTTAGCAGGTTGTGTCTAACTTATCAGAGAGTTAGGTATTCTTAATCAGAGTCTCCTCATTTCTCCACTGTTATTAAAGTATGTTCAACATTTGTGAGAGCATTATAGTACTTAAAGAAGTTACAGAGAACATAGAGTTAATATTGCTGTTCTTAGACTCATTTAAACACTAAAGGCTATGTCATAGTACTATATATGAGCAGTGTGTGTGTATTTGGGGGTGTGTGTGTATATATATATACACACACATATATGTACATATGTGTATCAGGCTCATTTCAAAGTCCTAGTTATGCAAAGCGAAATCATTGCCTTTAAAGTTAAAGAGTTTTAGTGTTATTGGGGAGACTAACGTGAGAAAAAATAGGATGCAGTGTGATGTGCGATTTAGTAGAATTATAGGCATAATATCAAGAGATAACAGAAGAGGTCTCAGAAAAGTTCTCATGGATAGATAATGTTAAAACTGTATCTTCTGATAACAACAGAAAGGGAGAAGACGGAGAATGGGTCTGAAAATGGAGAAGGGGGATCTAGGCAGAGAAAGGAACAGGGACAAGGACAAATGCACAGATGCATTATAAATGACTTTGTAGAAGCACAGATATTTCTCATTACTAGAATAAAGGGTCTCTGCAGAAGAAGGTAGGGAATGAGGCTAGATGGGGAAGTGGGAGACCAGACGAGGATGTCAAGTGAGGGCCGATGCTGACAAAGCTGAATGAGGACTTCCAGCCCAGCAGGGGAGATAGACATGTCCCCACTAGCTACAGTTCTGTAAGTAAAATTTGTGCATTTGCAGATGAAGATGAATGCTGAAGGGCACAGAGGTTGAGAGCTTCCCTAGGGTGGTAGTTAGGGTACTCAATGAAAAAATTGTTTTTTGTTTGTTGAATCTGCAGTTTTATGATTTTTCTCAGTCATACTGTTGTGCCTTAGAAATGGCAGCCTTAGTTTCCTCATTGGTGAACAGCCCTGACACACATGTTGAAAACCTGGAAATGGTAATAGCACTTCAGGCACCCTGGATGCCTTCTGCTTCTTGCTCAAATGCATATTTAGTTGTGACCTTGGGTTGGTGAATCTAGATCAGAAATACCTTCTTTGTCTTTATAACTATTGCCTTTGAGGCTTTCATCTCCACTGGGTATATTGTAAGAGCTCCTAAGTAAACTCCCTGGGTCCAAAGTAAATTGGACAAAAATCTCCTTTTTCATAGTAAGTCTGGCTTAGGGTGAAATTGTATGACAGAATGAGATGACTAATGATTTAAAATTTAGTCTAATGACATTCAACTTTTGAGAGCCCATCTTTTTTACATGAAGCTTTTCATATTCTTCAAATTGTTCCTTTAGGTGCCTCTGACTTCTGAGCAACTAATATGACTTTTTTTGTCATTTAAATCAGATTTTCCACCTGATCTGCCTAGTTCATTTCCCATTCCTATTTCTTCCTTTTGAATACGTTTCAATTTTCCCATCATAACTTAAATTTTTCCATAAGACAGTTATTAGGATATTTACTTTAAAGCGGTTGGTTCAAGTGAAACAGAGAGAAAGACTTATCTTTATTCTCTGTCCACTATGTGTGCCTGACATTACTTTACCACAGCCTTTATCTTTATCATAATTATGTTTGAAAGCATCTTGAATTGGGAACTTTGGGCTAATTTAAGTTTAAAACTCCCATCTGTGGGAAGTAGAGATTTTGCATAAAATATAAACATTTAGTGCTGTAAGTAACAACTTATTTTTTTTGGTCAGAAAAAGATATAGTTCGTTAGACTTTGTTAAAATAGGTTAAAAGTATATTTTACCTTTTAGGGCAGAATATATAAACTAAACCAGTTTATGTGGAAGTAAAAAAAGTAGGTTTGAAATCTAATAATAAAAATGAACGTATGTAATTTTGTTTTCCCCATACTTAAAGGAGAGCTTTTCATATTTTAAAAGTAAGACTACAGTCTTACTTTTTAAGACTATGCCTTAGAAGCATCAGTAGTACTTTCCACATGGTACCTTAGAAGTATTTTAATTTTTAGTAATCTTAGAAATAAAATCAGAAAATATATTGTGGGTTATTTCAGGTTAAAAATAAAGTATTATTTGAGAGAAAAATGTGTCTTTGAGAAAATACATTACAAATTTATGTTGGATTTGATTTAAACTTGAACAGCACACACCAAGCATTAAAGCCCTTTTTGATGCAACTAATGATGGGAGTGAAAATAGTTGCTTTTGCTATCAATAGCACTGCTAACTTGACTCTGAGTAACTTAATCAGTAACATGAATTAAAATGCTGACTCTGAAATGAAATTTTGCAAAAATGTTCCTTTACAGTCAGAGATACCTTTCAATGTGTAGTGAGGCTTTGTTCCTTGTGAGCTGTAGTAGGAAGATACAGTTAGTACACATGGTGAAAACTGCATGCCTGAACTTTTAGCTTGTGTTTCCATTAATAGCAAAATCAGGCAGAGGATGGTTAACAGACATTACATTGGATGGTTGATTTCCATTTTTCTGGTTTCATAGCCCAGATATAACTTGATCAAAAATTAGCTTCGGTACTTGCATATTCAACGCAAGTGCAGTGTGAGTACACTGTATTCACAGCTGTGTGGTACAGCTTTATTTGAAATATACCGTTAAGTTGAAAAAGGATCCTGTGAATTAATTTCTTATTTTGTAGTCATCCCTTTCTATAAATATATATTAGAGCAGTAAGACATTTCCAAAGGCTGATAAATTCTGTATCTATCACACTTTTTAAACCGTTTGACCAGTAGGTGCCTATGTGTAACAACACATATAGATTCTCATCACAAAAATAGTTATAATAATTAAATATTAAAGACAAATATCCACCAAGAAAGAATTAGATAATTATGGAATATTTACATTATGAAAGAGCTGCATAACCATAACTTAATTTTTTGAAATGTTTAGTGAAATGGGATAAAGATAAAAATGTAATTGAGAAAAGCAGGGCATAAAACTGAGTAGTGTTTTTCAAACAATAGTCTGAACTAAATTAAAAAAATGGCAAGATAGCAATCTCTATGCTTTTAAGATTCACATATTTCCTTTTTCATTATATCCTTATGTTTCCAAAAATAAGCATGCATATATATATACACACACACACATATATATATACACTATGATTTAATAATTGTATTATTGGGTATTTATCCAAAAGAAATGAAAATATCCACAAAAAGACTTATACAGGAATTTTATAACACTATTATTCATAATAGCCATGAAGTGGAAAAGAAAAATCCAAATGTCTATCAACATGTAAATACATAAACAGATTTTGGTATATTCTTAATATAGAATATTACTCAGCAAAAAAAGAATGAACTACCGATGTATGCAAAAATATTAATAGGGATCTCTAAAACATGTTGAACAAAGAGGGACATAGAGTACGTACTCTATGATTTTGTTTATGTGGAATTATGGAATAGGCACAACTAAGCTATAATGATAAAAACCAGAACACTGGTGGCCTCTAGGGAGCAACAGACTGGAAGGAGATATGGTAAGATTCTCTGT
Organism: Mandrillus leucophaeus; assembly: GCF_000951045.1. Lineage (NCBI taxonomy): Eukaryota > Metazoa > Chordata > Mammalia > Primates > Cercopithecidae > Mandrillus > Mandrillus leucophaeus. The sequence goes on along the minus strand of NW_012105709.1, from coordinate 2,600,938 downwards.
GTTGATGGAAATGTTTCAAATTTTGATTTGAATATAATTACACAGAGGTATACGTTTATCAAAACTCATTGAACAGCTTAGTTAAATCTGTGCATTTTTTTTCTACGTAAATTATACCTCTATTAGAACAGTCTCATCCAATTAAAATATACAGGTAATAGTTTTAGGACAGAATTAACATAATTCCACTGTCCCCAAAACTATCAGGATTTTACTATCTATATCGAGAATTAAGTGCCAGCTTTCTAAAACACAACTTTTAGTGATTTGTCCTCTTTTCACAAATACCTGCTCTTGGTGAAAAACTCCACAAATCTTTATAAATTTCATTTCCCAGCAAATATAAAGCATGAACCAGAAAGTACATTTTAATCAAACACTTGAAAATACTGACCTAGAGTAGCTCAGCACCTGGTGAATGGCCTCTGAGGGGGTTATTTGTTCTGCCCTGGTTACTGACTTGAGAGGTTACATGAGTGAGTAGTGAGTTGAAAGCATCAGTCAAGACAGTCTCATTTCTGAAGAAGCACCTGCTATATCTGTACCCTTGGATAAATGTCATTTTTTTTTCCCCTGTGAAGAGTGTAATGAGAATGGGGCTGTTGATGGAAGCAAAATAATAGGACCCATAATCATCAACTGTTAATATTAAGATCCCAGATGACTTGTGGGTTATACAAACACATCTCATGAAAGTGAGAATATATCCTTATTAGATGGGATAATTTGAAGAAGTATGATATATAATTCAGTAAATCCAAAGGGTGAAAAGTGGTATAATTTTGAACTTCAGTACGCATTACAGAAAGGTGAGGCTCAATCCTTATGTCTTAAAATCTGTTCTCATTCCTTAGTTTATACATTTAAATTAGAGCCGATTTAGCAGATATTTTGCTATGCAGGACCTGTGTTAACAGTTACACAGACCTGTGCCACAAAACAATTGAGGTCGATGACAGTCCTCATATATGACAGTGGTCTCATAAGATTAGTTATGCATTGCTTAGTGACAAAGGTATGTTCTGAGAAATGCATCATTAGGTGATTTCATCACTGTGCAAACATCATAGAGTGTACTTACACAGACCTAAATGTTATGGCCTCCTACACAGATGGTATAGCCTGTTGCTTCTAGGCTATAAACCTGTTTAACAGGTACTGAATACCGTAGGGAATTGTAACATAGTAGTATTTGTGTATCTGAATGTGCCTGGGAAAGGTACAATAAAAATGCAGAATTATAATATTATGGGCCCACCATCATATATATGATCTGTCATTGACTGAAATGTTATTATGTGGTACATGGCTGTATAATGGAGCAGCCCTATACAGGTGTACCATATTTTATCTTTTATATTTTTTATTGTTGGCTGATTATGAGAGCTTCTCATGGACCTCTATGTAGCGATCTGAGATCTTCTTCAACCTAACTGCTTTTTCCTGTCTTCAGGTTGTTAATATCACTACTTGTCTTCCTCCAGACTTCTTTGAGATCTAATTCATTGCTAAATATGAGAGCATCTCTTGTCTAACTATTTTTTTGAATGTCCTTTATTCTAATGCAGACCTTATTGCCTCTTGCCTCAGCTTCTGTAAAACAGAAAAACTGATTTTGTTGCCTTCTGTCTTCCTCTGCAATCTAGCAATAAATCACTTTCCTATAAACATTTCTTTAAGTGTAATTTGCACAGGGACTTAGGAGAGCTTTCAGTTGCTGATGTCAGCATTGCCTTTGTTGATTGGCATTGAAGTTCCTTCACCATGTATCCTCAACCAATATTTTCTAAACTATTTCCACTACTTCCTTACACATAATCTAAGAAATGAACAAGCTGAAAACATTTTTTCCTCTGACATTCCACAAACTTCCCTGCCTCCACACCATTTATTCAACACAAATCTCCATTCTCCTTCATTGCTACCTAATAAAGTGCTTTGCCATCTCATGACTTGTCTCAAATGCCTCTTCATGTAGGCAGCATTTAAAATAAGGATAGAAAGATAGGTAGTTTTGTGGTCTTCATTATCATGTGTGTGTATACCCAGGTGACCACCTGTTGGATAGCATTTTAATGGTGGAAATGGAGCAGCAAAGTATTTTCTAAATCTCCAAGTTTCCTCTATCTCTCATTTGGAATTCTGTAACCATTCATACTTATTCTATGTCTTGTTGCCATATTGTATTTTATGATTATTAATATGTTTCTATTTTTCCGTTATTAGTGCCTACAGGTAGGGAGTATTTCTTCTTTATTTTTGTATTCTGCACAAAACTAAGAGAGTATAGGTACTGCAATAGGAATGAAGTAAAGCCCATTATTTGAAGGAAGACGTTTGTAATTAAGGCAGTACGTCCACTCTACAGTTTGATGTGAAGGGCAGAGAAACTCTGTTGTAAACAAACAGAACGAGGCACAACCATGCATTTTAGTTACATTGGGAGCATATTTACTTGGATTATTTACAGTGCTAGAAATACTCGTAGCTCATTCTGCATTCCAGTCATTTTGTCTCTTGCTGTTTACCTAAAAAGTACAGGAATTAAGAAAACCTTCCCAAGCAGTTGGTAACATAAGAACTTTGGACTTACAGACAATATGTCTAAAAGACCATGAAGTTTACTTCTTCCTGTCTTTTCTTGACCCAATAATCCCTGTGGTAGATTTGTGCTCCAGCATAGCCCTCCACTGTAATCACCTTCCTCCCGGTTCCCATAGGAGAGAAGTGCTAGAGCTTCCACCCAGCTCCACCTTCCTATTCTTTACATCTCCCACGAGGCTTGTAGCTTAGCAGAATCTTGGGCTGAGGCGCCACGGTATTAACTGGATTTAGGATTAATTTTGTTTTAGCTATGTTATGAGTTGGCCTGGGATTTTAACTGAATTTGATAATGTTATTTCCATGGGAAAAAGAATTCTAAAATCCAGACAACCAATTTGGAGTTTATTTTTTGCAACATCATGAATTGTATGTTTTGGATTTTTGACATTTGGAAGACCAAATATTTCTACATTTATTGTATCTGTGCCCTGTTCTTTAAAATCAAAATACCTGTAACCATAGCTGTATTCAATGAATTATTTAGAAACATGATATAGTTTCAGACTTTTACTAATTTATCTGATATGCTTCTCATTTAAGTGAATATTTGTAGACTTTTTTAAAAAAGGAGTTATCTTATAATTAGTGGATTTATTATACTAAAATTAAATGTAGGTGTTTAATTTTTAAAAATAGTCCCTGCTGTAATCATCCAAGAAGGTAATGTACTTTTGATTAATTACTAAGAAGTTTACCTAAGAATATAATTTAGTAGCAAATGCTTGACACATGAAGATATTCATTTAAAATTAAGGTAGAAAGAAACAAAAACCCTAAAATCTCAATAATACAGAATAATTTTATGAATTATGGCAAAATGACTATAATTATAATGTAGAAATACACATAAGTTTAGTATAATAAAATATTAATACTAAATACTATGCAAAATATGCATGCATATAAAAAGCTAGTAGATAGTATGCAGATACTAACATAGGGATAAGAGAGTTAATAATAGTTTTATTTTTTTCAAAATATATCTTCAAAATAATTCTACTTGACTTTAAACAGGTTGTTTCTAGAATAATTCATGTACACAGATTTAAAGTGGGATACATCAAAACAAATTCAAAACTTTATTGTTTCTCTGCATGTCCTCCCAGCAAAAAAAAAAAAAAAAAAGAGATTTTTCTTAATAAGTGATTTCCAGTTGTGTTTCCCTTTCCTTTCTGCAAAATTGTGAATTTTCAAAACTCCCATACAAAAAGAAATGGTAACAAAAAATTAACTAGAACTTTAGAAAGATAATTGGCATATCTCGTTGGACCTAATTATTTACAATATACAATGTGATCATGAGTTTTCAGATCCGCTTGACTTTTTTTTTGTTTCTGTTTTTGGTCTTGAATATGGTTCAATATGAGTGTCACACTGAATACCAACTCCCTGTACAGAACAGAGTTTTGTTCTTATGTACCCCTTGACTATTCACTGTTCTTTTAAATTAAAAGTGTGAGAACAAACTCATTCTATGAGACTGAGATCATCTGTTATCAAAACTCCGTTATTAGGTGGAGACAGATAAATCATGGCTGAGGAGATCACAGAAGCATCTGTGGAAAGAGTCATGCAGTCATGTTAAGTGAAGGTTAAGGGTGTGTATATGTGTGTGTAGGGGCATGAGTGATTAGTTGGCTATGAACCCTTTTTGTAGACTTGTGGGATTTATATTTGCATACATTTGCTTTTTATTTGAAAATCTTTTCTCTTTAAGAATCCTTTTTAGATTAATTGACGCAGATCATTCTTTCAGAAACTGATGACATCCAGAAAAAGTTTAGTAAATTATTTAATGATTTAGTACCAAACCATGGGTATTGTGAAAGTACCCAAGATAATTTATCATCTTGGTCTGATTATAGAAGACTAGTATCCCATCTTACTCCAGTACTTTGTTTGGATATGTATGCTTTATTAATTAAGTTGTTTTTAAATGTAATGCAGTTGTCAATGGGGTAATATGACTTTTCTAAAAATATTTCAATTTTTAAAGCCTCATAAAGAATGAGGCAAATGAACCATAGATTTAACTTAATGATAGGCAAAAATATAAAAAGAGGAATTCATTAAAAAAAATAAGTCTCTGGGGACTAGGAGGAACTGGAAGTACCATAACAGCAACTTTCTGTGTAAACTGGAAAATCCTCTCATTCAAATTTAACACATGGAGTTCACCGTTTATATTAGGAAATGTTTCGGAACACAGTGTGAAAATCAGCTGTAGCAAGAAACAGATCTTAATTAATATAGACACAGAGTAAACCTCTGAGGCTGTTATTCAATTCAGTTGGAGGATAAGCTACTAGATATTTATAGGAAATGTGTATTTTCATTTCCACGATTGTGTAGCACCAGAACTCTTCTGCCTGCACCTGTTGACTTCTTACCCATCATCATTCCATTTCCCTTTCTCTGCAGGAGTATTATGTAACCAATCTTTATTCATCCTATTTGGGAATTCAGTTATTTCTATAAAGGGTAAGCTCTTTATCAGTTTTTTTCACTGAATTTCCTTCCATTTACTACTCTACTTTTTTTCAAATCTTTTGAGTTAAAATATGCCTCCATGACTCATTGTAATGATCAGTAATCATAAACTAGTGTTAACGCTTAATTTTCTTGAAAGAAAACAATCCTACATTTTGAGATTAAATCAAATTTGATCAAAATCTCAATAATGTTACTTTATTTTGCATATTATTTCTTTGTGTATAATTTGTTTTCAGTTACTTCATTAGATTCTTACAATTTCTCAAAAGGCAAAAGAATTATTTTTCCTGTGTTACAGATAAGGAGACAAAAGTTAGGAATACTTAAGTGCCAGCCCAAAGGAAAACAGAAACAAAACAAAACAGAATGCAGTTCTTCAGACTCTTAGTCCTTAGTCATAGTTTTTTCCATTATGTTCGAGGTAAACCTCCAAAGGACCCACCAATATCAAGCAAAGGCTATGGAGGTTTACACCTCCTTACGTGCTTATCCTTTTGTTTTGTTTTGGTTTGGTTTTTTGAGACAAGGTCTTGCTATGTTATCCAGGCTGAAATGCAGTGGCATGATTTCAGCTCACTGCAACCTCTGCCCACTGGGCTTAAGCCCTCCTCACACCCTCAGCCTCCTGAGTAGCTGGGACTATAGGCACACATCTCTGTACCCAGCTAATTTTTGTGTATTTTGTAGAGGTGTTGTTTCACCATGTTGCTCAGGCTGGTCTTGATCTCCTGAGCTCAAGTGATCCTCCCACATTGGCCTCCCAAAGTGCTGGAATTACAAGCATGAGCCCCTGGACTGACCTGCTTATCCTTTTCTGATTACATTATTTTCATCTTGATAGCCAGGAGTGAGGTTGTGCTTTTTAAATCTAATTACAGTTCAGTAATTGTACTCAACAAAATTTCTTCTGTTATGTTTCAATTATAAGTATTGCCAGAGAGTTTTATACCAGTGGTTTTTCAAGTGAAGTCTGGTCTTGGGACCAACAGTAGAGTATCACCGGGAAATGCCATAGAAATGCAAATTCTTGGGCATCATTACAGACCTACTGAGTCAGAAAGTCTGGGGTAGCACTCCTTGACTTTTGTTTGCCCAAGCGCTCCAGGTGATTTTGATGTTAGCTAAAATTGGAGAACCACTGTTTTAAACTCTTAATTGATGAAATTGACATTGAGGTTAATTGTAGTTTAATTTTTGTCCTGAGCTACCTAAAAAACCTGTGCAGCATTTATAATACTTTTCTTACTTATGTCCACATCGCCACATTTGCTCCCTGAGATGGTAGCAGAGTATAATGGTTCAGTGTGTGGGCTCTGAAGATGAACTGTAGGTTGGAATACTGGTGTTATTACTTACACTTCATATGGGCCCTGGAAAAGTTACTTCTTTGTGAAATGCAGTCATGGTACTTCCTACCTCCTAAGGTCTTTGTGATAATTAAATAAGTAAAATGTTAGCTGTAGTTGTTATTATTTAGCACAGTTATTTGCACAGTGAATCGTGAATTATTGTTTTGAAAAATAATATTTTAAGTTTCAACCAAGGACTTTAAAAATGAACTTTTGGGGAGACAACCAATTTGGAAGAGTTTCCAGGGTAATATATAATCTTCATGGCTCATTAGCCGTATTTTTTCCTTTCTGAGTGTTGTTTGCAATTTCATTTTAATAATTTATTAATAACTAAAAGTAGCTATAAAGAAGACATTTATGCCAAAATATTTGAAGATTTTTTTTTCATTTTTTCCTAATATTTTCACTTTTGAAAGGGAAGAAAATAATTGCATAAACATCAGCCATCTTCTGCAGCCTTTTGCATTTACTTTACTTTATGAGATCATCACAGTCTGTACTAAAACAAAAATTGTCACAACGTGAATTTAATATAAACTAACATTTCCTTCTTCCCTTAATGAATAATCATTGATTGTAGAAAAAGCTCCCATCATTGAATCATGTTTGTGATCAACACAAAGGATAAATGAAAGGACCTTAGAGTGGTGAATAGGTGTTCCTGCCCTGAGGGTTTCTTTTTCATTTAAACATTGATGTATAAATACTTCAGTAGCTAATTCATTCTTGGTTACTCCTTAAGATATCTTATTCCTCTCTAAGTTTTTCTAATTGTAGTGCAATGACAACAGTCACATATCTGCCACTTATCATAGGAAGGGATTAGAAAAGGAGGAGCCTGGGAAAAGACAGCTGTGTAAAGGTGAGATACGTGAGCACTGATGAACTTCACTCTCCACTGCGGCCCATACATAGCCTGCAGCTGTGTGCTTCTTTATTTTAGTCTGTACTAGGCTCCGGCAAGGAAAACAACATGTTCTGCTGGAAGAAATTTTTCATTTGCCACTGCAAATTTTTGTAAAGGGGGAAGTTAAGAATTAGGTGGTATTTGGTTTTCTGTTCCTGTGTTAGTTTCCTAAGGATAATGGCCTCCAGTTTCATCCATGTCCCTCCAAAGGACATGATCTCATTCTTTTTAATGGCTGCATCAGATCAGGAAAAATAACTAATGGGCTTAATACCTGGGTGATGAAATAATCTATACAACAAACCCCCATGACCCAAATTTACCTGTGTAACAAACCTGCACATGTACTCCTGAACTTAAAATAATAAAATGTGGAAAAAAAATTAGGTGGTGAAAACAGTTTTTTCTTGATGATATTCTCAGCCAAACAGGATTATGCAAGCTGGAAAGATGTGGGAGTAAATATGGCAATGCCATTCATTAATCATGAAAACCATATTAAGGAAAGGGCTTCCCCTAACCCTCAATGTAATATACTAGGTCACCAAATCCATTTTTAGATTCAGAGATTTCTGTTCTTTGTTCAGAATCAAGAAACAGATGATGTATTACAGTTTTGATACTTTGCCTTTCCCTTCAGGAAAAGGAATAAAATATGCTTGAGAAGAAGATGGATTTGATTTACTATAACCTTGTAGTATGGAATGCATTTAGTGGGCTGAAAGTTGCAAATACTTTATATACCTTTTCCCCTGCTTGTCATTAATTTGGGGTTTTGAGGAGGAGGAATTTACAACTTACTCTTTCCATTTTCAAAAGCAGAGTATAAAAACATGCTCTTTCTACCTTGAAAAACCAATTTTCAATTTATTATCCATCAGAGGAACTATAGCCAATATTTTCAGCATATATAATTCTTGCCCATGTAAAAAAATTCAGAATTGTTTCTTTAAAAAAAAAAGCTTTTTAAGCTTCATTTATATAACTAGACTTGATGAACAGTTTTTCTGTGGGAGCTCAGAAGCAAAACTTGCCTTTGCCTGAAGTCACCGATGGGGCCCAGGGAAGCCAAAACTCCTTTGGAGTTGAGGTCAGACATGGCTGTATGTGACAGGGACAGTCTATAGAATACAGCAGGGTATTTAGTGGAAAAGAGTTTAAAAAAAAAAAAAAAAAAACTATCAAACTAGTGTTTTTCAGTTGTCCTGGACTTTTTAGTGTTTTCCCACTAAGATCTAACCTTTCCCATCTGTATGCTTTTAGTTCTGAGAAGATATACTGCCTCTTTTTCTTCACTGCCCCTCCCCACTGAATCTTATGGCTCCTTTAAAGTGTGTAGTTCAAAGAAAAGCCACAGTAAAAAGAGCTGTGTCTTTTTAGGCCTAGTGAGACATGTCCTGCAGCCTATGGGCTTTGTGTGAGGCTTTCTGTGATCTCATCTTGCAGAGTCAGAAATGAAAAGAGATTCTTCTGTTCTGTGTCTGTCGGTATAATCATCATGCTGTATGACGAAAATGCAGTGGGAATCCAGCAATGACATGACCCTCTGAAAAAGATGCTTTAGAAAACTTTTTAGAAATGTTGTTAACTTGATCTCATTTTGCTTTCCTTGATGAAAATAGTCCTGAAATACAGTGTTTTTACAGAATGTAGATCTAGATTGTTACATTTTTTTAAAGCAAAAATATTGATTACTATTGGCAGGGTTAATGGAATAGAATAGTTAATGAAAACTATTGCCTTCTGTGTTTTCTTCTTCTTTTTTTTTGTAAATGGTCTTTTTTTTTTTTTTTTGTAGTGTACTTGTGACTAAGTAGGAAAATATGTGTCACTGCTTGGCAGCACCCCCTTACTCCCCTCATTAACTAATCATTTTCATTCACAGCTTGTGGAATTTGGCATGTTTTCATGTTAACTTTTTTATCTAGTCATTAGGCCATCTTTTACTGAGATGCAAATAAATGTTATCTCAGAAAAGTTAACTGTATTTTTATTAATTTGGTACCATACTGGTATTTTGCAGTAGTAATAGCTTTATAATGGGACAATTAAAGATCTTTAGGTTTTTAGTGTAATATACTGTTACATCTAAAATACATATCATTGATACTTCAGAAAAAGAGAAACCATATATAAATGTAGGAATGGCTCACAATTCTTCTTAAAGTAGATGGAATGGGATTTAAGACCACAATATGGGTGGCCGCCCCTTGTCGATTACTGTAAAACAACTATACATATGTAATATATAATAGGTTCTCTTTGTTGTGAAGTATTTGGATACTGAATGTTTGCAGCAGAGAGGCTGACTTACCACATAGTGATGAGTAGGTAGAAAGTCCTAGCATATTAGTGATACCTCTTCTAATTTAATTCACAAAGAAACTTAAGCATATTTATGTATTAGGTGTCTTTGCATAGATATTATAATTTTTATTTTTAATTATTAAAGTAAATTTTGTAAATTTCTGGCTTGAGACCTCAATTGACACTCTGTTCTCCACTAAATTAGAATTTTTTAACTAGCATGTTTTTTGCTTGTTTTTGAGTGTGTGAAGGAAGTCTGGGTTAAGCAGAGTTGACGTTCTGCTGGCTTAGATAATGAACCACCTCATCCCAAGGCAGTTTCTCTAGGAAATGATTTCCTTTTCTTATGAATCTTGCCATGGGGCTTGGATGTCATGTGGACATAAAACATTATTACTTACCATGTCAAAAATGATAGTTTTTGCAGGAGAGACAAAATGTAGTAGATTGTGTTGATCTTTTAGACATCTGTTGTTTATCTTTGGGATTTTAAGTTAGTGAGAATAGCCTTCAGCCTTCATCCTCCCAAGCAACAAGTAAAGGACCATAATATGGGCTGAAGGATCGTGGCAGTAATAACGAGCCAATAGGAGTTCTTGAATCTTACAGGTAAGCGCTTCTGTCAGATGCCTGGAAAGTTAAGCACATGGAAGTGCTAGTGTGCAGTTTAGTTATCATCCTAGCCTAAGTACGCTAGGAAATATACTGCGCATAAAAATAGCTTGACAATTACTGACTGAGAATTATTTGAACTGTTGCAAAAGCTAGAGTGGAGATGGTCACAGGTTTCCATTATTCAAATGGTAGTAAGCGTGGAAAAGTATAATCCTGTCATGTGCCTTACATTTCAGAGCAAAGAGAATATATGATGCAAGTCTTGACTGAGACAGTGTTAAATTATTTTCTTGCTTGAATTTGTCAGTCAGTAACTCAGTTTGATTTGTCAGTCAAACTACCCTAGAATACAGAATAGTGGACCCAGATGGTTAGAAAAAGAGCATTGTCTGTATGATGACTCCTTTGTTTTAACTCATCACCAAGCATATTTGTTGGATTTTCAGGGTTATATCCCCTCTGACCCATTGTACTGTTTCCCTAAGAGTTTACACATACCATTAGGATCACAAGGTATGGAAGACCTGAACTATCAGCTTGTTTGTCTTCTTGATATTAGTGTGTGGTGTAGTGAAGACTAAATGTTGCAGTCAGGCAGACTGGAGATGTAATCTCACCTTCATCAGTTAAGAAAGTTTTTATTATTTTTTTAGCAGATATGAGGTCTCACTGTGTTGTCCATGCTAGGCTGCAACTCCTGGGCTCAAGCAGTCTTTCTGCCTTGGCCACTCAAAATGGTGAGATTACAGGCATGAGTCACCATGCCCGGCCACCTTCATCACTTTTGAGCTTCAAGCTCTGGGAATTTGGAAATATTACTTAGTGTTCTTATCTTTTCAAGATGGGATCAATAATACATATGTCACACTTTGGTGAGGCTGAAACAATACAATAGATATCCATGTCCCTGGTACATTGTAGCTTATTATTATTGAGAGATGAGGAAATTGAATCTCAGAGAAGTTAATGGATTTGTCCATCATCACATTAGCACTAAGTGGCAGGGAAGGACTTCAATTCTGGCCTTCTGTCTCTAATCCTATGGCTTGTCCACACTGTCATTACTCTTAATTCAAATATATTTTGACGAATAAAATCTTTTACCAGAGTTGGTATGTGGTGTAAATTACCACTAATAAATGGTATCAGATTTTTGTCTGAAGGAAGAAAGTGGGTTTTCCAACAAATGAATGGATACGGCATCTGTTCTATGATAGTTTCAAGATGTTTCCAAGGCTTACCCCTAGATATGAATGTTCAACTTCAGATTCTAGAAATATGATCATTAAAGGCAATACAAAGGTCTTAGACAAAAGATGGAAGAAATAATTCAGGAAGGAAGCTAAAAAGAATAACATTTCACATAAAAGGGAATCAAAACAGTGTTTGGCTAAAGGAAAAGGTGGTAAGGAGAAGAGAAGGAAAAACAAAACTACTCCACATTGCCAGATATATTACACTTGTTAACACTAAGGAATCCAGTCTGTCTATACCATTCTGTACCCCCTAAAACCATGAAGTAGATTTGCAAACATTAACAAATTGTAGAAGTGCAGTTACCTAACTCTCCACAAATAGCAGAAGCCCAAGTGCCTGTAGAGTTAGAGCTAGGAGTTATGCGTAAAAGCTACAGGAAGTATGTCTTGGCCCAGAATAAGGAAGAACTTTCTGACAATAAGAGTTGCCAACAATGGAATGGCCTATTCCCCAAAGTAATGAGCTTCCTCTCACTGGAGAGTCAGGTAGCTGCTAGAAGATTGGCAGGGGTGCAATCAAAGGACTCTAGCATGAGGTCAGAGTTTGAATCAGGTGAACCTGAAGGTCCCTTACCAAGATTTTGTGATTCTATGACTGTTTTGGTTACACCTTTTTTTTCTTTCATACTCAGTTTTACTATGTTTCGTAAGTGTCTTAATAAACAGAGGACAGAACTTAGGCTTATTAAATAAGATGAACTGTGACAATCCTTTTAAAACAGTAATGAAATAAAATTGAATTATAGTTAACATCATTTGATTTATAATTTTATAATCCTATAATAATCTAAAAGAAGTATAATTCCTGCTTTCATCTGATATGTAACTGAAACATTTTAATTATTTTTTCTGAGTCAAATAGTAATGCTGTACGTCTTCTAGTCATTCATTTACCACCATCAAGCCCCTCATCTGCCCCACACACATACTTGGAAACAACCAAAATGTAAATTGACTTTTCTTTCAATAGCTAACTCATTATTCCAAAAATTTATCAAACACATTCCACATTTTTCTGGATGCGATTATGCTGTATTAATTATCTAAATTAATGTAAGAATTTTTAAATCTTTATACTCTTAAAACTTCATATCCAGGATAGTTATCGATTTTTAACCTGTCTTTCACAGTAGTTGTACAGATCTCAGGTGTTAAATATTTATATACATTAATAGTCATCTTTAATTTTTGAGTCAGGGATCCTATAGAGAATCTGATGTTAGCTATGCACAAGAATTCATAATCACTTCTCACGGGTCAATATACTGCTTAGAGCAGTTGCAAGAACAAGCCAGGAGGAGAACCTCTTCTTTACTGTCAAATATCCACTGGGGCATAACAAAAATATGAATGCCTTCAGAAAAGCTGCAGACCAGCAAATAGTAGAAATTGGCATGTAGCACTGGAATTAAAGATTTGATTTGGGAAATATCAAACGTGCTTCCATCAGGGCTAATGTCAGAGCTTTCTGGAAACCACACTAAAATTTGAACCCTCCTTCCCCTCCCAAATGTCAAGAATGAGTACTGATGCAAACTTTGGCTATTTCTTTTTCATTCCTTCTGCTTTGCTTGAGTATCTGGATTTGACATTATATGTTGCTACTAGCATTGTCTTATTTTAAAAAGCATGATCCTTTTGTGGTATCAAAGACTGGGTTCATGCAGTGCTCTGTTACATTTGACGATGAGCAGGACTTCTTTAAGACTAGCCATACTCATAGGATGTTTTGACCTCAAGGATTATTATATGCTTTACTAGAAGTACAGAATAAAAAGGACTCTGAAATTACCTTTTAAGGCTTTTCATTGCAACTCTTTATACTTAATGACAGATAATTGGTTTTGGATTGCCTTACATCATGGAAACTTCAAAAACCAGGTGATTTTTTTCTTTTATTCTAGTGTTTTGCTCTTTAACGTAATAGAATAAGTATTTTTTTCTGTGTTCCATTATCATACATGTGTATTGCAGGTGTGGTTGGCATTGGAAATTTTGGCTGCTGATAGGCAAAAAAGCTTTCAAATATTAGATGCAGAAATTAGACAGTGCTAAGCTACCCCCTGTTTAATAAAGTTAACTTCTCTTTTGTCATACTACTGACAAATGTTGCACATTAACAGTAGCTTATATGCACAGTGCAGCCAGACTCTGTCTCCTGAGAGTAATTCTATATCTGTGGAAAGGGGAGCATTAGAAGTGGGAGTTAGTTATACAAGTGTTTCTATGCTGACTTAACAACTGCTGCAAGTTATTTTGCAAGAAAGACAAGGTGAAATGCAGATGTATTAAGAATAAATGTCCATTTATAGCAATTTTTACATTACCAAATATTTATCATTTATCTAATATGTAAAAGTCTTGAATAACATTATTCAAGACTTGTTATTCAAGGTTATTGGTGGTCATGAATAAACTTACTCAATTCCCAGTGTGTGAACTTAGCTCACTATATAAGGTTGTAATGGTAATAAGGTTACTTGTAAGAATTTAGAAGGGCTCATATGTACACATAGCTATATAAGGTTACACTTCATATAATCATAAGTATATACATATACATTGTTGTAAATCCATGTAGCAAAAACTTGGCTGTGCTAAGAAAAAAGTTCAAAGGAATATGTCCTTTTACTTTAAGAATCAAATGAAGAGATAAAGGGATTTCCATTCTCTGCCTATTCTGAAGCCTTTGAATAGTACATTTTTCTGAGAGAGACATTCTTGTCCCCCCACATCATTCCAAGTATAAGCAGAGAAATCTTTAAGTCTTAATCATTGAAGTTGCCGAGCCTCAATAAGGGGGCAGCTTTTACAAGCTTAGAAAATGTACTTGAAGTCTGTATAGTATATGTTTTTGTTGTTAAGATGTTTGAGGATACTCTCATAGTTAAATGTGTAGAGTACTGCCCTGTTACATCATTTTCTCTGGTTGTGTTGGACTTAAAATTACAGGATTTCTTAGGTTGTGGCATTTTTCATATGTATAGAAAATAATAATCTCAAAATGCAGGAGTAGGAATTGGTTCAGGAAGCCATGTGGGAAGATGTCTTTTTTTTTTTTTTAATTAAAAGGATTGTCATATGAGAGTAAGCATCTTGTTAGTGGATATTTATGAATGAAAGTGATCTTCAAAATGGAAAATTACATAGCCTAGAGTTGATTTCTGAATTTCAGAGTAATTAGTGATGTCTCTAGGGTGTGATGGGTATCAGTAAATGAAGTTGTTAAGAGAAGAGGTTCTGGAGCTGGACTCCTTCAGTTTGAATCCTGTTCTACCACCTCCAAGCTTTGTGACTTTTGGCAGTTACTTAATTCTCTTTAAGCCTCGGCTTTATTAACTGTTCACTTGGGTTATTAGTAACTTCTGCCTCACTGGGATTCCTAGCATATTATAAGTATATATATATATGAATGGAACCTCATTGGAGAGCAAGATTCTAATGATAGTTGTGCCTTTGAGTCACTAACTATGCAGACTTGGACGAGTTGTACCCCATTTTTACCTCTCCTTCTAAATTGTAAAATTAGACAGTCTATATGCTCTCTAATTCTGTACCAATTGAAATTCCATAATTCTATGAGTATTTTACCAATGAGTACCAATTTTGTTTTTTAAAAAAACTTGAATCATTCTGAAACTTGAGTGATTGAAATGACTCCCAAACTGTTTTATTTTCTGAATGTAAAAAGCAGACCCTTGAGTCAGTCTCATGCCTAGAAGGCTTGCCACTTAGGGTTAATCTAGAAAACAGTTTTTTGGTGAAGTTTACCTCTTAAGATGCCCATCGTTTCAGCATTAGCAACTGAACTGGTTAGAAGAGCCTGCTGCTACAGGATCTGTATGCACAGAGGGAATAAAATGGAGTGGACAGCAAACAAGGGAATGGGATTATTGGAGAGATACAGCAAATGGAAAGAGGCAAGTGTAACTGAGTGGAAAAAAAAATTATACAGAGAGAGTGGAGAAAATTGTTGAAAGGAAAACATAGGAAACTTTATCTCAGAGATTTATTCCAAGAATTAAATTCCAGAGAAGATGCATTTCCACAATGCTTTCTCAGTCCATACTTAGGCTGTGCTGCGGTGATGATGATTATTCAAAATGAGAAAATTGTAATATCCTGAAGAATCAAACAAAAGTTAAATGGTTTTTATTGTTCCATGGAATACAGTATATTCTTTGAAATGAATTTTAGGAGATAAGATTCCTACCATTAACTTAAAGAAAAGATTATGAAACCCCTAATTTCCTGAGCATTCTTATTGATACTTTACTGTCTAAATAAAACGTGTGGAAGTTTTCATAGTTAACCGATTGCTTCAGTTTTGTTTTACCCAGATCAAAATTTGTAAGCCACGAGGCTGACAGTAGCATTCCAATGCTCTCTTGTGACCTTTTTAAAACTTTGCTAACCTTATAAGACATTTAAAAAATTATCAAAAGTACATAACAAAGCCAATCACACAGTTGAAAAATGACTGAAATCCGTTTCATTTGTAATAATCTGGCATAAATTATTACTTCTGTAGGTAGATATGTATTTAGCTACTTAGAGGAGGAAAACTGATGGAAAATATTTTATTTTATTTATTTTTACATATATTTTAATAAGTAAAATGCTAAGAATAGAGATGAAATTTTGACCTCTGATTTACTCATGTTATTATTACTTTTGTATATATTTCAACATGACTTGCAGATATACACGAATGGATTCTTAATATAAAACTGGGTAAAAGTTTTATAAAACTTTTATATAGGGTAAAAATTTTTAATAAAAGTTTTATGAAACTATATGAGGTATATAAATATAAGCTTATAAAAATATATTCTCTGCATTCTCTGCAAAATCAGATATGTGCTTTTGACAATATATAAAATACATTTCCTGCTTTTCCTGTTTTTTTGTTTAATAATTTTCACGTTACCTAAGTAAGTGCCTATGCATTTTTCATATTCATGACAAACTTAAACAGTATTTACTTGGTTAGGACAAAGAGACTACTTGGAAATAAGAAAATAACGTATCTTAAAAAAATTCAATAACCAAAGATGACAAAGCATCAGTAAGCAAATAAATAATAAATTCTACTCTTTACAGTAACATTCAGAAAAAAATTATATATATTTTTAATAATGAGCAGGGATATTAACATCTTCCACTAAATACCTATGTTTGCTCTTTTAAGAAAACATGTATTTTTCTCAGATCTCATTTAGTGAAATTGTTCTAAGAAACATAAAACGATAAACAGTATTTAGGGATACATCTTTTTATTAAATCTACATTCAGGTTTTTCTTGAGATAAAATATAGTTTTACAGTTATACATTTTAAATTATATATTTTAACATTAGGACAATATATAGGTAATAGTAATATTTTAATTACCATCACAAAAAAGAGCAAGAGTCAAATTGAAAAATAGATTTAGTTTCCAAGAATAACACTAAATCGTCCATGATTTTAGATTAACCAAATCCAAAGCCAATTCAATCACTTATTTCAACATGGTACAAAAAAGTCAAGTGTGTGAATTATCTGGCAAAAGAAAAAAATTCAAAAGTGGGAATTCCTCAATTTATATTCTCCTGGATTGAAACATTAAGACTTAGAATACTCCATAGTATCTCATTTGGTGTACTTCACTAGTGCTTGAAGTTCACAACACTGAATTCCTGTTTCTTAAGCTTATCTTAATGCTAAATGAAATGTATGAAATATCTTTCTGTTAAACAATAGTTACAGTTCCTACTGGATTTTCTTTTGGTTGGAAGACTGAAATATAGTGCCCGGAGAGAAGTCAGAAAGATCCAGTTCATGTGCTAATACATGACTTATTATTCCTGATTTATTACTCTGTGAAATGTGAAAAAAATCCTGCCCTAGATGGTGTCACTGATTCTTTTGTTTCCAAAATATTAGCGATAAGAAAAATATTACGTGAGCTCAAAATTGTAAAACAAATACTTACTTGAGAAAACAATGTCTAACAATGTGATGTTCAATATAAACAAGCTTTTCTTTATGCTATAATTTTGTAGTAAAAAGGTTTTTGAAATGGTTTGTTAATACAATCTGAGTATTTGACATGAGTCATAGCACATCACACAGAGCTGTTCTAGATCATGTTGTTGTAAATGTTCTAGATCACTTTGTTGTAAATGTTCATAAGAAAATGTCTAGCCTTAGAGTGTGCAAATTAACTTGGCATTTCCTTGCAAACGTATTTTAAAGAAAAGAATGTGGATGAACATTTAAAGGCTTTTGATTTCTAGGATTTAAGGAAGGGAAATTCCTAAGACTAGGCAATATAACTTTTATAATTATCTCATTAAATGATGTTTTTTCTTAAGAAATCTGATATCAGGTGATACAATAATATGTACTTCTTCCTCCAAAAATTTTTCATAAAATAGCAGGCTTCCTTAAAACTGTAGGGAGAAAGCTTCTGCTTCTATTCTATTTGAGGCAATAATTGGTAGGTAAGAGTTTATGGAAAGGATATGCACAGGAGATACAAGACACAGCTTTTAACATTTCTAACATACTCATATTCAGTATGAGTCTACAATTGTGGCTATCAGGTTGTTTTGTGATAAAGTAGATGACCACAGGGAAGTTTGAAAAATCTCCTCAGATGTTGGGAATATTAGGAAATAAACTGAGTCTACTGCCACTTCAAATACAGAGTAATTCCAAATACCTGAGGCTACAACATAGGATGAGAGGAATGGAACATAAGGGAATTAAGATTCCAACCAGCCCAATAAAGGTCAGAATTGTGGGTCATTCAATAATTGGATTGTAAAATATTGCTGCCTGTGAAAGTCAAAAGAGATATGAGGAATATTTATTTTGTATTTTCAAGTTTTAATGACTAAAACATTTTCTACAGAGTGGTAAAAGGGTAAATATGTGCTACAGATTCATTGATGAATTATTAACATTTTTGATACAAACATGTAATTGTCTCTAATCTTTTTTAGTTTTCAATTAGGAAATAGCCTAGGGGAAAAGTATAAGTAACTTGAAAACATATCGTAGTATCTTTAGCAGTCGTAGTCAAGGCTCTTCTGCTTATGCTTGTTGGCTGAACACTATAAACATTGTCTACATGAAGAAAATACTAACCCAAAGTTTGTAAATGTAAAATTAAACACTATATTAAACCTCTTATTTTTTTGTTCAGAAGTTCTTTTCACATCATGATCAACTGTGTTTGAATTCAAAATAGTCTTTCTGGTTTACATGTCAGTGAAACACATGAATTTTTAGTGGGTGTTCCTGACATCCAAAAGGGAAAGGAACAGAATATCATAAATATTAGGTTCCTCCTCCCCCTAACAGCATGTAATGAATATACCCTGCAGAATGTTTTTTATGATTCATGTAAATTTATGATCAAATAATTCAGTCAACTAAAAATATATTTTTCCAGTGACAGCATGGCTATTTGTCTGAGGCAAAAGTATAACCAGTTGAAAAGGAAAGTTTTATTTCCCTTATTACATGGTTAAATTTGACTATTTCAGTAATCAAACTTTTAACCACTAGCTAGACTTTAATTTGTGGCAAAATTGGTTTCTAGTAATCTATTAAATTAGTTTGTTGTTATACTTTAGATTTGTATTAACACAAAGAATGTAAAGTTATTTTAAGGAAAAAACGTTAGTAGATGACTTTGATTTGAGAGTTTGCATTTTTAAGGGTTGTTTGAGGTCTCTTCCTTATGTTCACTTTAGTAATCTCACTTTAATTCCTGTGAAGGAAAATCCCTGCTGTGTCTTTAGGGATGGGTTAGGATAGTGGGCTGCCTTTAGGAAGGCTGATAAAACCTTCCTGAGACACCTTACTAAAGGTATTCCTAACCTCCTGAATTGATCTAAGCATCAGTGTTGGAAGCTCAGAAGCTTGACTTTGAACCCACTGCAAGATTAGATCTATCTCTTAAAAATAGATTCATCCATAATGGTTGAACTAATTTACACTCACACCAACAGTGTAAAAGCATTCCTATTTCTCCACATCCTCTCCAGTATCTGTTGTTTCCTGACTTTTTAATGATTGCCATTCTAACTGGCATGAGATGGTATCTCATTGTGGTTTTGATTTGCGTTCTCTAATGATGAGTCACGATGAGCTTTTTTTCATATGTTTTTTGGCAGCATAAATGTCGTCTTTTGAGAAGTATCTGTTCATATCTTTTGCCCACTTTTTGATGGAGTTCTTTGTTTTTTTTCTTGTAAATTTTTCTGGGTATACCTGAAAGATTATAAATCATTCTACTCTAAAGACACATGCACACGTATATTTATTGCAGTACTGTTCACGATAGGAAAGACATGGAACCAACCCAAATGCCCATCAATGATAGAATGGATAAAGGAAACATGGCACATGTACACCGTGGAATACTATGCAGTCATATAAAAGAGCGAGTCCATGTCCTTTGCAGGGACATGGATGAAGCTGGAAACCGTCATTCTCAGCAAACTAACACAGGAACAGAAAACCAAACATCCCATGCTCTCACTCATAAGTGGGACTTGAACAATGAGAACACATGGACATAGGGGAACATCACACACTGGGGCCTGTTGGGGATGGGAGGCTAGGGGAGGGATACTATTAGGAGAAATACCTAATGTGGTTAATGGGTGCAGCAAACAACCATGGCACATGTTTACCTATGTGACAAACCTGCACCTTCTGCACATGTATCCCAAAACTTAAAGTATGTATTTTTTAAAAAGCCATTTTTTAGTCAAGTAAAAAAAAAGATTCATCTAAATTAATGTAATGTATTTGTTTGTTTATATATGTATGGATATATTTATGAATTCTTAGGGCCAGGGACAGGCACTATACTAGGCTTGAAGATACAGTAGTAAATAAGTCATTGTCACTGTCCAAGAGGGAACAGAGATGTTGAACAAGTGAAAGTTTACTTACAGTCAGAGCTGATATTCAGTTGTTTTTAGTTGTTTGTCATCCACATCAGCATCTACTCTGATTGATCAGAGCCCTAAATATTACCATAGTTTTTATATCACTGTATTGGGACTATCTCTCTACTTGGGAAACCAAATTTTAATGTCAATTTGTTGATATATAATGAGTAATATTTCAGGGGAACCAGAAGAGTAGATAGTCCACCTATGTAGAAAACCAAACAATGATCTGAGTGTGAATTAAAAGACTGAGATGTATCCAGTGTTTAACCTTATCAAACCAAATGAGGTTTATGTATCCATCTGATGAGAGGCTTGATCTTATCAGGGGCACAAGGATTCTGAGTCATTTGCTGGGATTTTTCTAGTTGGCCTAGTACGGTACTTGGGTGGATATTACTATTGAGCTCTTCTTAGACTTCCCTTTTACTATACTTGGTGTATGTCTCTACATTCAGTCTGGTAACAGTCAAGTCTTACTCTTCTCAGATTGTTTGTCTAAGATGACTATGTCTTTTGGTCTCAGTGCAAAAGAGTTAACATTTAACACTTTAAAGAACAATTTAATTTCTGAGTTCTTAAGAAATAATTCATCATAGCTCCCCAAGACTGACAAGAGTTTCTATTTGAATAAAGTAACTAAATATTCTTTGGATTTCTATGTTAGTTATTTTTTATATTCTGAATGAAACTACTATGTTTATTCTGGCCAATAGATTTAAAATCTAAACATAAAGGTTTATTTTTCATAAATATGTTTTGAATTTGACCTTCACAGGGAACATTTTAAGTATCGTAATCAATGAGGTTTCAGGTACCTCTTTACAGAGAGCTACTGTGATTATGTTTTTGTGGTTGGATTTTTCTGAACCCATTAGCTGCATGGTAATGGGGTGGTGGAATTAAGGTTTTGAGAATCATCATACCACCCGTTTACCAGAAGTCAATAAAAAACAAACATGAGTGATAGGTTTATGTTCCAGTACAGTATATTTCTAAAATGGTATTTGTTAATCCCTCCAGAGAATACATCAAAGGGAATATGAAACTCCAACTTTGATCAACTGAGCCTTCTTAAAATTAGACTCAGCATCACATGTTAAAAGATCAGATGGAAGAGTCAAAATTTAGATATAAACATGAGATAGGTCATTTATCCAGAGGGAATAATGTGTATATTTATATTGGTAAAAATAGGATATCAGAAAAATGTTGTTTTCTAATTTCCTGCATTATTTAAAAGTACCCCTCCTCTGTTTATTCCTGACGTCATTTGTAAATATCTGCTGCTTCAGTGTGAATAAAGAGTGGACTTCAGTAACCAACTTCTTCCATGTGCTTCAAAAATATTCATGGATCATGAGCAAAGCAATATTTGAACATGAGGGGTGGTTTTTAAAATATATTTAGACTTCATAGAAAAGAAAAATCTGGTTTACTAAAATTTATGTTAAGTCTTAATGAGAATGTAGGACATTTCATTTATCAGCAATCTACTTTGATTTGTATTCTACAATGAATTAATGAATTTCTACTTGGTTAGGTTTATCTGGAAAGTTCTGCATTCCAAATATGTTAAGAAAACATGGTGATCTTTAGTCATCTTCAGCTTTTTGAATTGATTGGGATTTGATAAAAGTGTAATTATTAATTTCTTTCAATACAAACTTTTTTTATTGGTCTTATGGGAATATGAGCACAGTTGGGCCTGAAGCGGGTTCTAAAATGAAGGAAGCTATACCTTGTTTCGAAGTTACAATGCCATCACATTTTAAAGCATTAATACTGAGATATTAAGTAAGTGATCCAATCTAGTTAGGTGGTGAGTGGAACCAGAACTTACATCTTTTTCTCACTTCAGTGCTGTTTTCACCATATCACTGCAGTTTGAATAGACATTTCTTTATGAGCATCCTCAATGCCTCTTGTTTCAATCAAACATAAGACAATGAAATAACCAGATGTTGCAGATCAGGTTCGTGGAACACCAGATTCTGAGATAGAGATTAGAATGCAGGGGGTTGATCAGCGACTAATCTTGGACCAACACCTCTGTGGAAAGTGAAGGAAGAATGGGGCAGAGGAAGAAGTTGGCCTGTGGCACAGTCCCAACAGCAACCTCAGCAGATAGTGCAGGCCCCCAGGTAGCTGGAATGTCCCATATAGTTGCTTAGACTGGCACAAGGAGACTAGGCCTTATCCCTCACTTTGAGCAATCACTGGATGGAAGCTACCTGGGAAGGAGTCGTAACTAGGTGAGGTATCTCTCTTCAGTCTTCCAGTAGTCTGAGGGAAACTCAGCAGAGTACTGTCACTGGCTGTCAGTCTCAGCAGCCGAGAGAATGAGTACAGTCTCTAAGAGGGACCTGGCCAGAGCTCGACAGCATCTACTACAACACCATTATTGAATGACTACATGATGTTGGCTATTGCATAAGTCATTCTATATAGAGTTTCACTAATCCATACAGTAACCACACACACACAAAAAAGGTGTATGATATCTAAGAATAAATGATTTAGAGAGGTTGAATAACTTGTCCAAGATTACATAAAAATGGCAAGTCTGTCTGACTAAGAAGCTCATGTTTTTTTCATAAAGCTGTCCTTAAGGTAGCATAAATGATGGAGGGTGGATTATCTGAACTCTGTGGTTCCTCAAAATCCTTTGATTCTAGAGAAAATTTAAATATTGTATTAATAAATACTGTTACCACCAGTACTACCAGCACTAGGGATAGATTTACCATTAAATGATGATTAAACCAAGTTAGATAGGATCCCTGACTTTTGAGAAGCTTACAGACTAGATTGCATAAGCAAGGTCATTTTTAAAAATGATACACAGAAATCTGAGTTTTTTCATCAATAACGTAATACCACCTACTTTGTAAGGTGGTTATAAGAATTTATATGTGGAACGATAATAGCACATGGTTTGAGACATCTTCAGCACTTGAAAACTTACTTTCTATGTTTATATTCAGTACAAGCATAGAGATATTAAAGAATATTTGTATTTATCATAGTTGGGAAAAAATAATTTTCATTTTGATTTTAATTAGCGATGTCCTCTTGGGCAAGTCAATTGGTATCTCTGGCCCTTGGCTTTTACATTTTAAAAATGAAGTGCACAAGGTGAATGAATTATAAGGTTTATACCAGCAGTAATATTCTACTAAATGCTATTGACAATAGAGATCCAGGTGGTTCAAGATGAAACAACTCACAAACTCAGCAACTGGTCTTAGTACATGATGCACCTGTGTGAGGAAGTTTATAGACTCTGCTGTGGCTTCCTGTCTTTCCTAAAGAAATCCATTTCCTCTTTAATATTTATAATGTGTGCCTTATGCAAAGTATGTGCTGAATAAATATAAAGTGACTAAAGTGAGACAAGGGTATTATATGAAATAAAATATATTCTCATCCTCAAGTGAAATTCAGTTTAACTTTTATCATGATCAGTGGGAAGAGGGAGAAAGCAAATTGATCAGTTCTTCTACCATAGAAAAATCTTGATTTTTAAAAAACAATTATCTCTTATGGTTATACTGACCAAAAGCAATTTATAGATTCAAAGCTATTCCTATCAAATTACCAACATCATTTTTTCACAAAATTAAAAAAAAAATCTAAAATCCATACAGAACCAAATAAGAGCCTGAATCACTAAAGCGATCCTAAGCAAAAAGAACAAAGTAAGGGGATCACACTACCAGACTTCAAACTATACTATAAGGCTACAGTAACCAAACCAGCATGGTACTGCACTAAAACAGACTAATAGAATAGGACAGAGAACCCTGAAATAAAGCCACACACCTACAACCACCTGATCTTCGACAAAGTTGACAATAATAAGCAATGGAGAAAGGACTCCCCATTCAATAAATGGTGCTGGGATAACTGGCTGACCATACGCAGTAGATTGAAACTGAACCTCTTCATTACACCATATACAAAAATCAACATAAGATAGATTAAAGATTAAATGTAAAACCCAAAATTGTAAAAACCCTGCAAGACAACCTAGGACATTCCATTCTGGTCATTGGCCTTTGCAAAGACTTTATGACCAAGTCCCAAAAACAACTGTAGTGAAAACAAAAGTTCAGAAGTAGGACCTGATTAGTGAGCTTCTGCACAGCAAATGAAACTATCAGCAGAATAAACAGTCTACAGAAAGAAGAAAATATCCACTGTGCATCCAATAAAGGTCAAATATCCAGGATCTCTAAGGAACTTGAACAGATTGGCAAGCAAAAAACAACCCCATTAATACTCATCACTAATCATTAGAGAAATGCAAATCAAAACTACAGTGAAATACTATCTCACACCAGTCATAATGGCCATTATTAAAAAGTCGAAAAACAACAGATGCTAGTGAGTTTTCAGAGAAAGGTGAACACTTGTACGCTGCTGTCAGAAATGTAAATTAGGTTAGCCACTGTGGAAAACAGTGTGGAAATTTTTTAGTGAACTTAAAACAGAACTACCATTCGACCCACCAATCCCACTATTGGGTATATACCCAAAGGAAAATAAATCATTCTACCAAAAAGACACTTGCATGTGTATGTTCATTGCAGTACTATTCATGATAGCAAAGACATGGCGTCAACCATGATGCCCATCAGTGGTGGACTAGATAAAGAAAATGTGGTCCATGTACACTATGCAATACTACGCAGCCTTAGAAAGAATAAAATCATTTCCTTTGCAGCAACATGATTGTAGCTGGAGGCCATTATCCTAAGTGAACTAATGTAGATACAGAAAACCAAAAATAACACATGTTCTCACTTATAAGTGGGAGCTTGAATCGAATATACATGGACCTAAAGACGGCAACAGTGGACACAGGGAACTGCTTGAGTGGAAAATGGAAGGAGGACGTGGGTCCAAAGGCTGCCTCTTGGGTACTGTGCTCCCTATGTTGGTGACTATTTGTACCCCAAGCCTTAGCAGCACACAATTTTTCACTGTAACAAACCATGAGTACCCTCTGAACTTAAAATAAAAGTGGAAAAAATTATCTTGTAACATTAACACATATATTTGTATAAGTATATATGTTGGATATTGTATGTATTTTGAAACATACATGTCAAATAGACATGCTGCCTGACCCCAGGGAAATTGTGTGAACATATATGTGCATTCAAAAAGCATATACATTATGTATATACATGTAATAGTTCTCCCCTTTTTTCACTTTTTAAAAAACTTATCTCTTATGAATTCGTAGTGCTTAAGAAAAAAAATACCTAACAAGGAAAACAAGCAATAAAATTAGATGAAGAGTGCCAAGGAAAGCAGTCCTAAATTTCAGAGGGCATGCCACAAGGTATTCAGATCTCCTCCCTCTCCTTTCTCTCTCTCCAAAAACAAACCCAAGCCTTTCCCTGATGTGAGATGAAAGAAATCTATAACTTTGTGTATTGGCATTACACAGTGTCACTGTATGAACTCAAGATAAGTGGGTCGTCTTGGAGATACACACTTGCTATTTTTTCTTTTCTCTCTACTTCCATTTTTATTGGATAATCCCCAAAGAATCAAAGAGGAAACAGATAGCTAAAGGCTCCCACCCAAGTTGTGGGCCCCCACCCAAGCTAAAGGCTCCCACCCAACCTATTTATTTTATTTAAAATAAAATAAATTTTATTTTACTTCAAATAAAATAAATTTTATTTTACTTCAAATAAAATAAATTTTATTTTACTTCTTTGGGTTCTTTATCACCAATTGCTACAGGACATCTAGAGGAAAAGGTGACAGTTTAATCTCCCATGATGTTATTCTAATTATGTTTAACAAGATGCCAATCATCTTGCAATGGTTTAATCATGATTTATATCAAACATTCTTAGTGTAGGATGTCTCCCTCCCAGTCTTTCCCTTAAATCTTGCATCAAATCAATTGAGACTTGACATTATCTTTTCTTTTTTAAAAAGTTTCTTTTTTGTTTTTTTTAAATCCAACAAAGACAGCAAAAGGATTACTATATTAATATTATTTGGATGTTGTATCAAGTGGGTTAGAATTTGATGTACTTTTTAAATTAAAATTTGCCATTCAAATTTACCTCAATTAATGGTTTTGTTTAAAAAGTTGATCTAACTTAATGATATTTTATGTTTATTTTTATATTTCTGAAAACAGTGTGCCCCAAGAGGAGGATTTCCACATCTTCTTACATAGCTTTTACATCACTAAAAGCTGTATAAAAGCATCAAACTTTGAATTGAAAGGCTGTACCTAAAAATGATGTCATGAAGCAAATGGGTAGAACTAGATAGGATATAGTGCTGTCTTTGTCTTTTGCTTCAGCAGCCCAAGTCTAATTGTTGAATAATGTGCTTTAGAGGACAGTAGTCTCTTTCAAACTGAAACATTACAGAAAGTTCCACCCAGGCAATGTGCTATTTCTAGTCAAGTATATGGAGACTTTACATGCAGAGAGCAGCTATAAAGATGTTGGGATAGGAGCAACTTAGAAACCAGTTCAAATAGCAACTTAGACTTGTGTCCAAAATAACTTTATATGAATTATAGATGTTTAATGTTCAGCCCTCCTCTAAGCAGATATTTAAATATAATAAACATAAATGATTTTTAGATTTTGCTCTTCTCATTTTCTTCTATTAAAAAAACCTTGGTGAAACTCCATCTCTACTAAAAATATAAAATTAGCTGGGCATGGTGGCGCGTGCCTGTAATCTCGGCTACTCAGGAGGCTGAGGCAGGAGAATCACTTGAATGAACTTGGGAGGCAGAGGTTGCAGTGAGCCGAGATTGTGCCATTTTGCTCTAGCCTGCGTGACAGGGTGAGTCTCCGTCTCAAAACAAAACAAAACAAAACACACAAAAAAACTTTACTTTGTCTGAGTTGTTAATGGCCAAATATAATCCTCAGTTTGTCAGTTATACATTAATAAGTCTTACATGAAATCACTTCATACATTCTCTTTTGTGTTTTGGCCAGGAGTTTAGCCTGAATTTTAAATTCAGTGTGATACCTATATTTCTTATTGATTATTTGTATAAGACAAATAGTAATCAAGGAAGTTCATCTGCATTGTTTGGTTTTGAATTATGACTTAGCTTTATAGAAAAGAAATCTGTAAAACGTCGTAAAATGATATCCCTAAAAGGGCCGTATTAGAGAAAAGATGTTTTTGACAATTTAAAAGCTATTCCTTTCAGATAAAGTTGCATATATGTAAACTATTAACATTAATTTACAAGCAAATATTAAGTTTTATTAAAATTTTTTGGCTCATTTTGCATAGTGGAACTAACAGTTCATCTACTTAGAAGCTGTACCACATTGGCTGGATGGCCCTTCAGTAAAATGCCTGATGCCTTATTCACCCTAAAACCTAAAAGTCTGGTGATTATATTATAGGGAGAAGACAGTCATTTTGATTTCTTTGAATAGAGATTCAACTCGAATTATCTTAGTGAATAACTTGTACAATGATCTATTATCCAAACATCTCCTATTTATTTTAATTATTAACCAAAAACCTGGGGTTTCTCATCTTTTCCTGGTTAAGATTTGATGACAAAATGGCACATAGTCTTCCCATTAGATACTCTTCTCTGCAGGAGCAATATATTTGTATCTAAAACTTTGTATTTATATTGAATTTCTAAATTGGCTTTTTTTTTAAATTTCCCTTTCAATTTTTCTGCAAGATGGACCTCCCTATGTAATTTCAGTAATCACCAGGACTCAGTCTTCCCAGCCATCAGTGTTATTTTCATGGAGAATGGGGATACTATACTGTGTTACAGTTTAGGGTTATAATAATAATATACCTATTATTCTTTCAAAATGACTTTCCATGGAACATCACTACTTGATATTCTAAATGGAATCATGGAAGGAATCTATGTGTTAAAATAATATTTCTCTTTCTGTCAAATACCACTACAAAGCTAAATGGTAATCAAGATCATAGAAGCAATTTTGCAGAGATTTTGAATGATCATTCAACTCCCCCGCGATAGTGAGTGGAACAAACAAATGCAGCTGAGCATGCCTCTGCTCTCCAGCAACAGGGAGTGAGGTTTGCCACCATGCAAATCTCTGGGGGCACTGACAAGCTTCTATTTTTAGGTCTGTGCCTCCTATTGGAAATATGCTGCACTGTGTGCCCTGTAGACCACCCAGCCCACCCACTTTTTGTGGTTTGGCCTTCTGTAAGGCTTGCCTGCAGGTGTGACCTTACTCACCCGCCTAGAACAAGCTACTCTGCCATTTTTCTGAAGTTTAAAAATATGACTGGCTAAAAGAAGACAGTAAGCAAGTCGATTTTTATACTGTCCTGGAAAGTTATAATTATAAAGTTTGGTGAACTTCGTGAACTTTTTGAAGCATGTTTTTGCTGCAAACTTGTGATTGATGTGGAGGCCCCTTGGGGCATAGGTAAAGCAGTTAAAATATATGAAGTTGAGTGAGCTGTCTCTTGTACATAACCTACCAGAGGCTTTATGAGGTTAGTGTGTACATTGCCTCACCCCCAACCCAGTGCAATTTGAAATTAGATAAACATTTTGGCAATGGTGTGGCAAACCGAAATTCAACCTTGCTTTTCAATAATTCTATTAACTTTATAAAAGTAATAAGCTATTTTTTGTAAAGTAAGCTGTTAGGCATCAAGAGCACACTAAAGCAGCTATATTAAGTAGAAAGGAGGTGATTTTTTTTCCTAATGTAACCACACTCTAAATCTTCACAATCTGTCAAAACTTGCTCTATAATTCTAAGCCAGCAATATTCAAAATAGCACAATAAGTACTGTTAGCAAGATGTGGAAATTTTCTTGAGCAGTAGGAATGTACCCCAGAAGTCAGGATGTTTGCTGACCATTAGCTCTACTTGCATGCAACCTGTATTGGCTGTCCCTTAGGGACTCAGACTTATGGCTCCAAAGTGGACAAATGAACACAAAGTCTCATGAACACTCAAAAAGAGCTTCTTGCTTCATAACCCTGTTAACTATACAAGGTACTCCTTTCCTTAGTGAAGCATCATATGTCTTCATAACTTCCTTGGAAACTTCTTTGTAGTAAAGGGAAAAATTGAGGCTCTGTTATGTGTCAGAACCTGAATCCGCCACCCATAGTAGAACTTTAGAGCCAAAAGAGATTTTTTTTTTTTTTTTTCCAGATGATGTGGAAATTAGAACCTCAGGGGCTAGTGACTAGCTCAAGGTCACATGGTTTGTTAATGGAGGAGCCAAGACCAGAAGCCACTGTGATCTCACTTCTAAAATAGCCAAATAACCACATAAGCATGAATTACTTCAAGAGGAAGGTGATTTAGTCTGTCTTCTCTTATCTGGCACAAAGTAATCACTACCTAGATTTTAGTTGTTGTTAGAGTTATTTTAATTATTTTTATTTCCCTCCCTCTCCAGATGTTACTGTGTTTCACAACAATATGTTTTAAGGGTTTATGTGGCTTGTATTCAAATTTTAAAGTAAAGATCTTGTGTAAGTTTAGGTCTGGGGAAGATATCGAGAGAGCTTCTAGTTTAGCTTCATAATAATATTGTCCTTCCCACAATGATTTTTTCCACAATAATAAATCTTTTTTTAGCTAGGTCTTGCGATTTTAGCTAGAAGATAGTTTGAATAGAAGAAAACTTTTTAAAGTTCATTTTCAGAGTTTGCTGAAAAAATTATCTGCTTCTCTTTCCCTCTCTCTCTCATTCAAGCATACATAATCCCCTGACACATTATACTTGAGATCTATATAAAAAGTTAACATTTTATAAATACTTTGAAAACTAATTCCAGTGATGAATTAATTTAAAGCCTTAGATGGATAGCGTATTTAAACAAGCTGTTCATGTAAAAATGGAAAGCTTTTTTGAAAAAAAATTATTTAAAAAAATCTGTATTATGGAATTTTTACATCAGCTCTTATTACTAAGATGTTTACATAAAAAGTGTTCCATAAAGGGGGAAAATTATGCCGGTTGCACCTATAATTTGCTTTGCTCCAAACCTTGGCTGTTTAAACTGCTTCCATTTATGTGCACAAACCTGAATGAGTTTTTTTTATGCCCTCAAATTAAAGGCCCATTTGGAAAACTTGAGCTAACAAGCACACTTATCCTGCCACTACCATCTTTTTCCCAATATATTCTTCCAACTTATTGGGAAGGTAAGTTCGTAAACCCAAAATGTGCTCTAGCTACTAATTTCAGGTCCTTCACCTGCACCACATAACATGGAATAAATAGGAAGCAATAACCCTCTGGTGACCATATGTAAAGGCATCTAAAAGAAAACTGAATATGAAAGGAAGTAAGGGCTCAGTAAGTTAGACTAATGAATGAACAAATCAAAATATGGCTAACATGCTTTGCCATTTAATAACAACCACAGTCACAACAACACTGAAAACTAATATTATTTGAGCATCTTACTGTGAGTCATGTATGGTCCCAGCACTTTATATAGATATCTCATTGGCTACATTCATGTGCTCAGGAAGTTAATTATGTGCTGTTTAGCCAGTAATGACATCATTGCCTTCATGGGTATTAGAACTATAATTAGCTTTTATGAGGCTAAGACAATCTCTACTTATGTTGGTAGTATTTAGCAATATTTTTCTGATTAATGCCAACATAAACCTGTTCCACCCTGCAATACTGCCTAGGTAATCCATATGGAAAGATTTTCTGTAACAGTCTCAAGTGAGATGAACATTGAGTGTATGTCTTTTAAGTTTCCCTAGTCTTTCTTTAGGTGTAATAGGTAAGATCAAAATGAGACAAATCTTTGATGAACATTAGAATAGTCACTTTGCTGCTTTTCTGTCTTATCATCAGCAGTTAGGCTCACTTCAGTGAATTCCGTCCTTGTAGAATAAATCTGCCTTGCCACTGTGACTGCTATGTTCTTTCCACAAACTGTCAGTGTAGCTTGTTAGCTTTTGTCTTTCTTCTTGTCGTTTGTAGGTTCTTGGAATTGGGCTACAGTGATTCTTACAAGGATCTTTGTTCACTGGTAGTTTTGTGTTGTTTATGTATAAAGGAGCAAGGCTTTAAAAAGTATCTGTGACTGGACCTGGTGGCTCATGCCTGTAGTCCCAGCACTTTGTGAGGCCAAGGAGGGTGGATCATGAGGTCAGGAGTTTGAGACCAGCCTGACCAACATGGTGAAACCCCGTCTCTGCTAAAAATAGAAAAATTAGCCGGGCGTGGTGGCACATGCCTGTAGTCCTAACTACTCGGGAGGCTGAGGCAGGAGAATCGTTTGAACCCAGAAGGCAGAGATTGCAGCAGTGAGCCGAGATCACACAAGCCTGGGTAACAGAGTGAAAAAAAAAAAAAAAGTATCTGTGCTGACCTGGTGCAGTGGCTCATGCCTGCATACCTGTAATCTCAGCATTTTGGGAGGCTGAGGTGGGAGCATCACTTGAGTCCAAGAGTTTGAGAGCAACCTGGGCAACATTATGAGATCCCATCTGTACAATTAAAAAAAAAAAAAATAGCTGGACATGGTGGTACATGCATGGTGGTCCTAGCTACTTAGGAGATTGAGGTGGGAGGACTGCTTGAGCCCAGGAGGTTGAGGCTTCAGTGAGCCATGATTGCACCAGTGCACTCCAGCCTGGGAGACAGAGCAAGACCCCATATATATATGTATGTGTGTGTGTGTGTGTGTGTGTGTGTGTGTGTGTGTGTGTGTGTGTACGTGCTAAACACAAATCCAGTTATTTTACTTTTGCCACATTAAAACCTTTTTAGTTTTCCTATTACTGTTAGTATAATTTTTCATTTTCTCTAACATGACTTGCAAAATCCTGCAAAATCTTATCTCTGCCTACTTTGTCTTTATCTGTTATTTCTCTCCACTTTACACATGATGCTCTAGCTGAACTAAATCTTAAGTTACCTGAACCATCTATGCTGTCTTGTACCTGATGACCTCACTGCCCAGAACACTCTTTTCTGTTTTGTCTCTATCTTCCCCCTTTACTTGGCTCACTCCCAAGCTGCATATTTATGTCTCAGTTTCTTGCTGATTTGGTTAGAAATGGTACTGTTTCCATGAAGCCTAAACCCAGACTATAGTATGGCACTCGTCTGTTCTATCAGAGCACGTGTTCTATCAAGAACACCTGTTCTATCAGAGCAGTTATCACATTGTATTATCACGATCTACTTATTTATCTGCATTTCCAATAATCCATAAATTCTGTAAAGTCAGAGATTATATCTTGTGCATGACTGTATTCCCAGAACCTGGCACAGTGCCAGGCACATAAATGTTTAATAAGTATTAAGTGCAGGGATGTGGGGAGATGAGAAGAAATAAGTTAGGAAGAGTGAACAGGGCTAATAAGGAGTGCTGTGTATGTCAGTCACGGGGCTTATCTTGTTGGATCCCAGAGAAGATTTGGAGTTAGAGAAAACTTATCTTCATACTTGGATATTGATAGATCTTTCTTTCTGGTAGTGATGTGAAGGATGAGTTAATTGCAGGTGACAAGAGTATTGACAAGGAGACCAAACTTTTATCCAAGAGAGAAAGGATGAGAACCTTAAATGACAGGACCTTAAACTATTGGAATGAGATGAGGAGATTTAACAACTGTGAATAAAACAAATGTCATAGCCTTTGGCAAATTATTTGAGACAGTGTGGGAGAAGGAAGAGAGAAGGGATGTTCAGAGCCCTAGTTTGGATGATGTTCATGCTGCTAACAGTTATGAGGAGGATACAAACATTATTTGAGGAATGATGTTTGGACTGATGGCTCTGTGGGATATCCAAGTGGAGATATTGAGTAGGTATTTGCAAAGCTAGGATATGGTGCTCAGTAGCACATGTATGGGATCAACATTTAGGTATAATAAGGCTTTTGTTCAGATGAGATTAGCCAGAGAGAATGGGCATATATAAAGAAAAGCTGAACATAGAGGAGAGCTCTATTAGAGTACTGGCTTGAGGCACACTTGGTTGCAATGAACAGAAATCGATTAAAATCAAGTAAAGTAGTAGGGCAGTAGGTGTAATAAGAATTATTGTCATATAAGTCAAGGACAGGCCACAAGAAACAGCTCCTACCCTTCATTACTGGATGTGGAATGGCTGGAATTAAAGCCTCTCTGTTTCTCAAAGGTCTGGTTTTCTCTCATCTCTCTGCTCTACATTTTCTTTTCATTTATTTATTTATTTATTTATTTATTTATTTATTTAATTTTTATTGAGAGACAGTGTGATCTCAGCTCACTGAAACCTCCACCTCCTGGGTTCAAGCAATTCTTCTGCTTCAGCCTCCTGAGTAGTTGGGGTTATAGGCGTGTGCCACCAGGCCTGGCTAATTTTTGTATTTTTAGTAGAGATGGAGTTTCACCATGTTAGCCAGGCTGGTCTTGTGATTCACCTGATCTCGTGATCTCATGATTCACCTCAGCCTCCCAAAGTGTCGGGCTTACAGGCGTGAGTCACCACGCCCAGCGTCTACATTTTCTCTCTTACCCTTTCCTCTGTCAGCCCCTCAGCTTCCTATATTTCCAAGTGGTCAAGGCAGCTGCTACCTTTGAATTTCTATAATGTCATCATTCTTCTTTTTGTCATTCTCTGGATAAATTGTGTGTGTCTCTAACTTGAAATTCTCAGAGAAAGACAGCACTTGGGTGATTAGCAAAGCCCGTAGTTTGGTTCCCTTCAGGTCAGGGGTTTACTCCTTGGACCAAGTAGTGTGAAGATGACAGCAAGAACTGTGAGAGGAGACAGATTCTCTTGGGAGAAGGTGTACCTATGAAGATTGAGTAGCTCCTGTAGTAAACTGTTATTTAAAGCAGTACTTCTCAGAGTTTAACATGCCTATTAATTATCTGAGAATTTTGTTTAAATGCATTTTTTTTTTAGTAGGTCTGGGTGATTCTGCATGTCAGCAAGCTCTCAGGTGATGCTGATGCTGCTTGTCTGAGGTCCTCTGGCCAAACAGAAAGGATTGTAAAGCCAAGAGTAGCAGAGGCGGTGCTTGGAGAGGGCTGAGAGGGCAGGAGAGAAATGAGGAGAATGGAGAATTTGTGGGTAAGACTGTCCAGAAGCAGCCTGTGCTCGGAGGCATCCAATGCTGGAGAGGGTGAGCAAAATAAAAATGGAAGCTGCTTTAGTATAAACACTGTGTGAAATTTTGTAAGTTATCAGCTGAGTCCAAAGGCCTATGAATTCGTGAGCAAGAAGGTCCACAGCTGGATTAATCCAAAGTTGGGGGTTTGCAGGAAGAGAATAAGGAACTTGAATGGATATGTTAACCAGGAGGTAGATTTGGTGATAGACATGCAGTTTATGTTGTTTCAAATTATTCAGTGCCTTTAGATTTTTTTTTTTTTTTTTTTTTTAAAGCTGGAAAAGACTCAACCATTGCTTGAGAGAGAATAGTTTCCCATGAAAATATGTGTGGGTGTGTGTACATATGCATACCCATGTGGTTGTGTGTCTAATCCTCTTGCAAGTGATGTATATCTACATAACAGGCTGACTCTGGAATGATTTACAACAGTTCACTTGTTTGGATCTTCAGAAAGTATTATCTTTTGCAGTCAGACATGGAATGTTCTCTTGCCAACGTGATTATGGAAAGACAGAACTCAAAGTTTAAACATTAACAGGATTACAGAAGAAAGAGATGTGTTTGAGGGTGTGGTGCATGTGGGTATCTTCGGAA
This sequence comes from Mandrillus leucophaeus, assembly GCF_000951045.1. Taxonomy (NCBI): domain Eukaryota; kingdom Metazoa; phylum Chordata; class Mammalia; order Primates; family Cercopithecidae; genus Mandrillus; species Mandrillus leucophaeus. The sequence continues at coordinate 2,565,729 of NW_012105709.1, read as the reverse complement.
ATTCAAAAAATTGCCAGTCTTAATGGTGCCTCATCAAGGAAACTTCAGTTCAACATCTTGTTAATTTTCTAGTAATGTCAAACTTAATTGAACTGATTCAAGTAAGCCGATACCCTTTGGAACTCATGCTTAAAGTCGTTGAAGTAGCTTCTTATTCAGGGTGTTTCCAAAGAACGTTTTGGGGTTGACCCATTACAGAGGGAAATGGAACAATTATCTGGTTGACTCAGGAAACCATTGTTTTAGGAGGAGTGGGTGAATGAACTGGTATTCTGGCATGGCTGTCAGAAGTTCTGGTAGGGGACTGGAATGACCAATGTAACCGTGCTTTACGAAAGACCCTCCTCAATAGTGGAAATGCTATTTTTGAATGCAGAGCTTGAGGAGGAGTGGTGAGGGTGGTGGGGATGCTTGCCAAGTCTGTCACATTAACAGAATCACAGATGTCACAGCCAGATTGCCTTGGATTCCATGCCATCTTGAAAAATATGGATAGTGGTCTGAAATCACTTAAAATAGCTTACTTTGATGAAGTCATCCATTTCTGCATATTATCAATCATTTAATACATGCCAGCATCTAAAATGTTGCTGATATTTTACATTTCAGTGATGTTACATCTGATAGCAATTTACTTAGATCTGGATAAATGGTATGTGGCTATCCTGGCTCTTTACTGACTTAGGTATTAGAACTGGTTCTAGAATTGTTAGTTGCTGGCCCTTAGGTTTAATCTTTAGAAGCCACCAAGACTGCTATATATTTTAAATGTTTTTAATCAGCAAATGAGCTTTTCATGTGTTAGAACTTAGTATATCCTCATGGATAATTCAAATCATGACTGAATAAATGCAGAACAAGCAGGCGACTTAAGCTAAATTTTCTGGAGATAATTTTCACTGGCCAGGTTTTTCTACAGGCTCATTAGCTGCAGTTTTATGTATGTTCAAATAAAGATCAAGGTTTACTTAAATGAATTAATTTTGTTCACCATTTAACACAATCTAGAAAAAGCAGTTATTCAGTACCATCTACATATTTGTGTTGAAAGAAGCTAAAATTAATCTCCATTTTGATTTATCTCTTGGGATCTAAAATTCTTGTTTTAAAGAGTTTTTAAAGAATAGGCATTTGGATTTTATAAAGAAGTACTTGTGGCAAAGGTAGTGTAAGAATCCAAATCTGAGATATTAAAAAAACCTCACAAGGTAATGGTTATTAAATCTGTATCGAAGTGTTATATATCAATTGAATTATGCTTTGACATGACTGGAAGATTTTTCATTATAGATTAGAGTTTCATTGAAAAATAAACTTTTGTAAAAATACGCACAAGTAAATTACTGCTAAATACTTGTAAGCATAGGCAAGAACTGAGGGTGGAATTTGGTTTGTCGTTTGTTTGGATTACTTGAAAACCTTGCTTTTATAAATTATCTGTAAGAATATGTTACCATATCTGTCTTTGAGAACATATTGAGCCAGATGCTTTGAATTGGGTAGCTTTTAGCATATGTGTTAATCCTGATTTTACCAATACCTCATTCAGTGGCTACTTCAGTAACCATCTAATTAGGTAGCCCTGAGTCTTACAAGAGAACAAAGTAATTACTTACTAGGCTAGCTCATAGTATAGGAATCAGTTAGCAGTGATATTTGACTACTCCAAATTGGAAAATTCAAAGCACTATATTTCATACTTCCTAATACTCTTTATTAAAATGTTTCCAAATGAGTTTCTTAAAATATGTTTATTTTAGGGCTATGGAACTATAAAGAAATTGTCCATTTAAAAAATGTCTTTTAAAGAAGTACTTGAGCTCACCATTTTGGTCTGTGTTTTTTGTTTAAGTGTGGCAACTTTTTCTTTCCTAGAAAGACACTAGGCTTACATTCAGAAGGGCTGGTTTGAATTTTGGTGCTGCTATCAATTAGATATGTGACTTTGTGCAAGTTATCCAATCTATATTAGCCTCATTTGTTTCCTCTAAAGATAGAGGTGGTAATAATTCTCAGGGTTATTATAATGTTAAATGAGTTATATGTGAAAGCTTATTATTGTGAATTGCTCTATGAGTATAATGAAGAGGATGATATTGTGTCTAATTTAATTGATATTTCATCTATTTAAGACAATTATTATTTAGTAGCACTATCTCTAAATGCTGTCTAGCCACTGAAGGTAAGAATCATATGGAAGAATGTATCAAATGTTCTTCTGAATTCATGTTATGAGTGTCATCTTTATCTTGTTTCTATCCCTCTGAGTGCCTAAGGAAAAAAGAGATTCTACTAAGGTGGTGTCCTATTTTACCTCTCTTAAATTTTTAATGCACTGATTTTGTGTTATAGTAATTATTAATAATAGCCAACACTTAACTAGTGCTAACTATGTCCCAGGTACAACTTCCAGGACTTTCTAATATTAATCCATGTTATCCTCCTGGTAACTCTGGGTAGTGGTTGCTGTTATTATCACCAGTGTAAAGGTGGAGAAACTGAGGCACAGATAAATTAACCTGTGAAAGATTACACAGTGTTATCGGTCAAATTTAACTTTCTTATACCCTTGGGCAGGCATGGTGGCTCAGGTCTATAATTTCAGTACTTCCAGAAGCCGAAGTGGGAGGACTGCTTGAGCCCAGTAGTTTGAGGCTGCAGCGAGGGCCACTACACTCCAGCCTGGCTGACAGAGAGATACCCCGTCTCTAAAAAATAATAATTATAATAAATTTTCTTAAACCCTTTCTTCAGCTTTTAGGGAAGAATTTCACAAAGATAATATACAGGATAAAGGAAGTCATGCACATTACTTGGGTCTTGGATATAAAGGATGGCATCTTATCTTGGAAAAAGGATGCTGCCTATCTGCATGTTGCGATGACAGAGATTGTTGCTTATTTTCCTTTATATTTTTATTTTTAATCTCCAATGTCTATAACTGGATAAATTATTGTTAATTTACTAGGATTACTTCTCTCTCCTGAGCCTAAGGCAAAGTAACAGTCCTAGCCATCTCAGTCCTGTGCTGTGAGTGATGTAATTGGAAGAAACAGCCCAACACCCCACCCGAAGAGATGTTCCAGAGCACATGTACTCTATCTTCTTTTCAGACTTAGAATTTGACTTGGTTATACTGCATGGAGTCTTTCTTTAATTTGGGCATGGTTCCCTTCATTTAAGCTACTCATTTGTTCATAAATTTAGCAAATTTTATCGAAGATCTCCTATGCGCCAGGGGTGCTGTGCAGTGCTGGAGAGTAGAATGGCAAATATGACAGTCACACACCCTCTGCTTGTTGAGTTTACAAAGTAGTGGAAGAAGATTGACAATAAGAAAATCATATCACAAAAGGAAGTAACACAAGTCCTCTGAATAGCGCTACAAAGCAGAGGAACATGGTGCTCTAGGGATGGATAAGAGAAGGCATTTGGCAGACACTTGAGGATCATCATTTGTTTTCCATAGTCTGTCTTTGGTCTCGTACAAGATGTCAGAGACTTAAGGAGGACTAGCAGGAGGAGGGCAAGTTAAAAAGAATGGATGGGGATAGAGTTGGCATATTGAAACATTGAGTAATACAAAGTGGCCGCAGAGAAAAGAAAAACCTCACTTGAGCTGTGTAAAACATCGAATTAGTCCTTGAACATATCACTGTATCATAGAAGAATAGCTGTATTTGTAGTAACTACCATGTTTCAAGAAATGTTACTGCATATGCATTCTAGTCAACTCAGTAAAAGAGGGAGGGATATAATAAATTTAGTTATTTTCATTAGTATGTTGAAAGTATTTTATTGTTTGAAAGTTTATGTGTCCATTTAATGGCAGTTTATCCAGTATTTTGGATAAATGAGGTCACTGCCTTCATTTATATAAATATGTCAAAGCAATGTGCATATTAGTTGCAAAAGCATCTCTGGACAGGAAGATGATAGACCTTGGTTTCTGATTCCAACTGGTGGATAAATAATAATTGAGAACAACCTAACTGTTCTCATTAGTGAAAATGGGATAGTAGCATTTCCCCTGTCTACCTCAGAAGGGTTTTTCTTTACATATTTCATTCAATTAATATTTTTTGTGAACCTTATACTGAGAACAAATAGTGATGGGCAAAGGAGACATCATCTTAGATCTTATAGGACTTACATTCCATGGGAAAACCCAATATTTATTTACAATGGGTCTTAATTTTTCCATTCCTGTGACCTGCAGTGCTGTTCTCTAGTGTGCTCATGGCATGCTCCTTCACTTCATTCAGTTGGGTCTCTTCTCAAGTATCACCTCTTTGGAGAACCACCATCTCTAATATTCATTTCAGTCTCTCTTTATCCTTTGCTTTACTTTTCTTCCTCACCTTTATCTGTCATTATACTTGTAGTTGCCTTTAGGTCCAACACTGAAGTATAATAATCCTTTATCCAACCAGGCGTAGTGGTGCACACCTGTAGTCTCAGCTACTCAGGAGCCTGAGGCACTAGAATTGCTTGAACCTGGGAGACAGAGGTTGCAGTGAGCCAGAGTCATGCCACTTCCCTCCAGTCTGGGCAACAGAACAAGACTGTCTCAAAAACAGACAAACAAAAAGATTCCTTTATAGAGAGACTTTGTCTTTCCTGCTCATTGATATTGATATATATTATTTAGAATAGTGCATGGCACATAATAGACTCACAATAAATATTTACCGAATGAATGAGTAAATGAGATGAGCCCACAAGCATATAATTACCAACTGTGACAAACAAATGGGGTAAGTGAATGTATTTTCAAAACTATAAGTAATCCATGTTTGCAAGGTGATGCTATTTATTTGAATTTCAGAAAAAAAAATACAGTCTGCCAGAAGATAGCTTATTATTTTTTTGTATTTGTAGCTTTCTATTAAATTATTTATTTTCTAAGAGTTTCTCTTCCTTTATATCCATGATTTGTAATACTGAACACTATCTTTATGGTTCTGTAACCCCCGCCATCCCAGTTCAATTACTGTCTGGAGTAGAGATTCTTAATCTGGGTCAGTGAACCTTTGTGAAATTCACTGTTGCCTTCTGAGGCCTCATTGTACTCCTTGAAATTGTGTGTAACGTGTGTGGCCCCTGCTCATTTTACTGGAGAGAGTTCCTGTAACTGTCAGATTCTCAGACTGTATAACCTCCCAAGTTTAAAAATCATTGCATTAAAATTTTTTATTTCCCTTTTACTTTTTGTTGCTCTATTGATGGTTCTTTTCCTCCTCAAGAAGGTTTCATTTTCCATTTATATTTTATGATTGTATGTTGGTATTTTTAAATATTTACTGCTCGATTGTCCCCAGTGTGTGGTATTCTCGGTTTATTGTATGCATCTGAACCCAGACCTTCTCTCTGTCTCTCTTTTGTCTGGCCAGCAGTGTGGGGATGTGCCAACTGCCGAGTGGTTTTGTCCAACCCTTCTGGGAGCTTTACTTCTCCATGCTACCCTAACGACTACCCGAACAGCCAGGCTTGCATGTGGACGCTCCGAGCCCCCACTGGTTATATCATTCAGATAACATTTAACGACTTCGACATTGAAGAAGCTCCCAATTGCATTTATGACTCATTATCCCTTGATAATGGAGAGAGCCAGACTAAATTTTGTGGAGCAACTGCCAAAGGCCTATCATTTAACTCAAGTGCGAATGAGATGCATGTGTCCTTTTCAAGTGACTTTAGCATCCAGAAGAAAGGTTTCAATGCCAGCTACATCAGAGGTATGTAAACCAAAGGCAATGCCAACCTTCTGCTTTTGTTTAACGTGTTCTGCAGTAAACACAAGGACCAGAAGACAGAGTTATGCTCTTTTATGTGAATGTGAATGATTAGGATTGGGATTTAAGGGCAAGAAGCTGTTAATATTCTCTGAGCATTCTTGTTAGCAAAATATAATTACCACATCCAAAATCTGGTTACAGTAGAGTTGAATTCTTTTATGTTGTTTATATACAGAACATTTAAAGGCTGCTTGGAAGACACTGTAGATATTCCACTGCTAATAATTAAAATCTGTAATTCTAACATCTCTCCACTGAAAATTTAAAACATCCCTTTTAGAAATCATTTCATTTTGGGTTTTATGATGTTGCCCTTTTAAGGAACTATGGTACGGAAAAAATACAGAAAATGAACAGTAAATTTTTAACAAGCTATTAACAGTTTAAGCTAATAAATAACACAGCTTGAGGAAAGCCCCCTGAAAATGGCTAACTGAAGGAAATAAGGCATATTTTTATTAAATATGTTTTCTATATTCTGGCACAACATAACATTTAAATAATCTTTCTCTCTCAAACCTGTGTTTCCCTAAAGAAACTCAAGCTTCGATATGATGAGACTTAGTTATACTGTTTCTTCTGTACTTTCTAAGTAAAAACAAGCAGAAAGGTACAACTATAAAAATGACTATTATGATTTAGTTATACTTTTTTTTCTTCTGAACTTTCTAAGTAAAAACAGAAAGGTACAACTATGAAAATGATTGACTCTCACTATTATAAATTGTGTTTTTTGATTGTGGAGTTATTTATTTATGTTTGCCATGGTTAAAACACACATGCTTAAATTTTTCAAATTGTTTTAATTTTTTCAAAATAATGTTTTAAAAATGATAAAATATAGGACATTGGAAAACAAAAAAAGAAGCAAAGTAGAATTATCTGTACAAATGCCACCCAGCTGTAACCACTAATAAAATATTGATGGAGACATTTATTTCTAGGCTTTTAATTTTAACAATGCATGTAGAATACTGGTTCATATTGTTTAAGTGTCTCTTTGCGTAAGTGGACCTATAAACTTCTTTATATTTAAAAAGTAGACTAAAGTCCATGATTCCTTTAAATTCTATCATAGATTTTTACTAGAATAGTTATACTAAAATGTTTTATTACAGAACTATTCTTGATGTACTGAATATTAAAATATATTCAAACTGTTATTCGTATGAAACCAGCATTAAAAAGTATTTTCGAGGAGAAATACTTCTTTCTTAAATTAGTCTCACAATGGCTATGATATTAGCATAGGGCTAAATCTATTGGTATTATTTAATAATTTTGCATGTATCATAGAAGGATTAGGTGAATACATTTTTATTTTGAATTTATTGCACATCTATTATAATAATAGTACTTGCCACTTATTGCTGTGGTACTGGCACTGCTCTATGCTTTGGACATACTAACTTATTTAATTCTTATTGACCGTATATGCAATAGGTGCCATTGTTGCCCATTTTACAAATAAGACAAAGGTAGAGAGAGATGAAGTAACATACCCAGGGTCACATGGCCAGTACCCAGAAGAGCTGGAGTAGGAAACTCCATGGTCTGCCCTTTACTACTCAAAAACTAGCTTATATGTCTGGATACCTTAAATTTCCACTTTGTTTGACTTTTCACTAGACTCCCTTTCCTCCCTCTCCTTAATAGAATTATTTTTGTATTTGTTCCTAAAACATCCTGATGATGGCAGAAAAAAATAGGAGGATATAGAGTATCTGAAAGGGAGATGGCAGTACAGGAATGTTTGGGAAGAGTGAAAAGTAATCATTAATGAAAATAAGAACTATTATTTGTGTTTAGAAATCATTTGAAAAGTAGTTTTTTTTGAAAATCTTAATGTATAAACAAAGCCTTCCTGAAACCAGTTATTTCCTTAATTAGGTAGTTGGGGTTTTTAAATTGTTAATGTCTCAGTTTCAGGATTTAAAAAATGCTTATCCACTTTTCTGGCTGTAACTCAAAAGTTTAGGTGTGAGAGATCCAATCATGACTAGAGATGAAATGAGTAGAATTTCTTACCACTGTTGCTGATATCAGACAACTGGTAATGGGCTGCTGACAGAAGATGGATGAGTAAGAGGGGAGGGATGGGGCAAATGGTAGGTAAAAAGCTAACTAGTAGGAAGCGGTGGAGGTCTTGATGTTTTGCATCACATTAGTCTGTGTTCTGAAGTTAACAGGTTTATCTTTCCTGTTATGTTTTGTCCTAGTTGCTGTGTCCTTAAGGAATCAAAAGGTCGTTTTACCCCAGACATCAGATGCTTACCAGGTATCTATTGCAAAAAGTGTCTCCATTCCAGAGCTCAGTGCTTTCACACTCTGCTTTGAGGCAACCAAAGTTGGCCATGAAGACAATGATTGGACAGCTTTCTCCTACTCAAATGCATCCTTCACACAATTACTCAGTTTTGGAAAGGCCAAGAGTGGCTACTTTCTATCCATTTCTGATTCAAAATGTTTGCTGAACAATGCATTACCTGTCAAGGAAAAAGAAGACATTTTCGCAGAAAGCTTTGAGCAGCTCTGCCTTGTTTGGAATAATTCTTTGGGCTCTATTGGTGTAAATTTCAAAAGAAACTATGAAACAGTTCCATGTGATTCTACCATTAGTAAAGTTATTCCTGGGAATGGGAAATTGTTGTTGGGCTCCAATCAAAATGAAATTGTCTCTCTAAAAGGAGACATTTATAACTTTCGACTTTGGAATTTTACCATGAATGCCAAAATCCTCTCCAATCTCAGCTGTAACATGAAAGGGAATGTAGTCGACTGGCAAAATGACTTCTGGAATATCCCAAACCTTGCTCTGAAAGCTGAAAGCAACCTAAGCTGTGGTGAGTTTGTACCTTATTCCTTTGTTTTTCTTTTTTTAGCATTATTCTATGAATATGATTGTCAATAAGGAATTGTACATACACACAAATGTACGTGTATGTATATTCCCACATATAGATATAGATATCTATGTTATCGTTAAAAAACTCTTTTAAGTTTTAAAATGTCGTCTGCTCAGCTCTTATAGCACACATTTGATTATAAACTATGCATGATCCATCAAGACATTTGGTTTAACCATTCTTAAGTTTTCCCTATGTCATAAAATATCACAGAGTTTATCACTAATATAACAACAGTTATAATTGTAGACTCTCAAATAGAAATGTTAACACTAGGCTTGAAATAAAATAAATTAATAAGTAAGTTATTGTTATTTTTTTTGAGACAGCATCTCACTGTGTTGCCCAGGCTGGAGTGCGGTGGGGCGATCTTGGCTCACTGCAAACTCTACCTCCTGGGTTCAAGCAATTCTCATGCCTCAGCCTCCCAAGTCTCTGGGACCACAGGTGTGCGCCACCATGCCCAGCTAATTTTTGTATTTTTTTTTAATAGAGATGGGGTTTCATCATGTTGGCTCGACTGGTCTTGAACTCCTGACCTCAAGTGGTCCACCCACCTCAGTCTCCCAGAATGCTGGGATTACAGGCGTGAGCCACCCTGCCTGGCCAGTTACTGTTTTTTGTTTGTTTGTTTGTTTATTTTGTTTTGTTTGAGACAGAGTCTTACTCTGCTGCCCAGGCTGGAGTGCAGTGGTGTGAGATCTCAGCTCATTGCAAGCTCCACCTCCCAGGTTCACACCATTCTCCTGCCTCAGCCTCCCGAGTAGCTGGGACTACAGATGCCCACTACCACGCCTGGCTAAGTTTTTGTATTTTTAGTAGAGACCAGATTTCACTATGTTAGCCAGGATGGTCTCGAATCTCCTGACCTCATTATCCACCCGCCTCGGCCTCCCAAAGTGTTGGGATTACAGGCGTGAGCCACCAAGTCTGGTCACAAAGGTGATACAGTAATAAACTGATCTTTATCATCCTGGAATTAAATTTCAATTGGATGACTTAAATAAACAACCATCACCTAAGAAAAGTGTTTACTCAGCCAGTATTAAATATCAAAACTGTCCATTTTATAGAAAATCTTAATCAGAAATTATCCATTTTTTCTTTGAACATGTTTCTCCATTTTTTAAAAATGAGGATTTATAGTTTGTTGCAAATACTGTGTTGTCTCTAGTTCTTCATGAGACTGTAAATGTGCTATTATTAGAAGTAGCTAAATGCAGAATATTTTGAGAAATAATTCTGTGTGATAAAAATTGTATTAAAATAGATCTCCACCTAATATTCTCCATTTACACAAGCTAATTCTGGAAGCTCTTATTTTATTATAGGACTGATTCAAACACAAAAAGTAGAAGTTTCATTATCTACTTTAAATGTCATATGACTAAATCTAAGACAGTGATAATGTATACATTTTAGTCACAGACATAACTCTCAATTAAAAAGGAGAAGAAGGAGCCTAGTATTCAAAAGTAATTTGTGTGTGACTTTGTTCTTGTAAAAAAATTTCATTGGAACACAGCCATGCTCATTAGTTTATATATTGTCTTTGTCTGCCTCTGTGCTACAATGGCTGTGTTAATTGATTGTGATCAATACAGTATAGCCTGCCATCCTAAAATGTTTACAATCTAGCCCTTTAGGAGAACATTTGCCAACCACTGAAACTAGTCTAAAGAACTATGATAGTCCACTTGGCTGAACCACATACTTTGGACAGCACTAGAAAAGACCTGCTAGATCTCCTCAGCCAGGGAAAACAAACCAATCACCCACAGGCTAGTTTAGCCTTAAGACATGAGTGATGGTGGTAGCATTTATCTGTTCCTGTTCATTTACATTTGTTTCACACAGTGCTTTTAATTGATGAATTACTCCCAATATTAAAAAATTAGATTTCACATAAAAATGAAGTTTTGGATTTTTCTGGTAAATATAATACACTAGGCTACTATATCTGCATGACCAACACAGCTGGAGCTAAATGGTGGCTGCTGCTTTCAAAGGGGCTTCCCAGTTTACTTCAGCCCTTAGCAACCCCTTATTCTTCCCACTCCAGCCCCCTTTTTGTCTTTAGATTGCCTTCTGGCCCTGATAGGCATTTAAGTGGGAATGGTGATTTATGCCACTCCCTTTATATGGGCCAGGAAACTGAAGCAAGAAAATAAGTGGCAGAGGCAGTTGGTGGGCTCCAACACGTGTCTTCTGTCTCCATGTCTAGTATTTATGTCTGGGAATACTCATTTAAAAAATTATTTTAAATTATTTTAATTGATAAAAACTATATGTGTTTATGGTGTACAACATATTTTAATATAGGTATACATTGTGGAATGGCTAATTTGAGCTAATTGACTTTCATTATTATGTCATGTACTTATTTTATTTGTAGACAGAACACTTAAAATCTCTCAGCAATTTTCAAATATACAATCATTGTTATTAACAATAGTCATCATGTTGTACAATAGATTTCTTGAATGTATTTCTCCAGTCTAACTGAAATTTTCCATCCTTTGACCCATACATTCTCAACTCCTGTGCCCTGTCCACCCCTGTGCCCCTGGAAACCACTCTTCTATTATTTGCTTTTATGAGTTCAACCTTTTTAGATTCCACATTTAAGTAAGATCATTCATTTCTCATAATTTCTTAAACTCTGTCTTCCAGACTCCTTTCCCAAGCCTTAAGATTATCAGAGTGTATCAAGTACATACTCATGTACCTTAGTCATCTATAAGTTTTCAAACTAATTTTGTCAAAAGGGTAGCGTGAACTTACACAGTCAATATATTTGAGTCTTTTTAACTTTTATAGTGATCTTGCCATTCCAAGATGACGTTAAGCACTCACATTCCAGACATTCAGATGTCCTGGACTGTGTTTCAGGAGAAATGATGGGAGAGGGAATTTCCTGCTGCTTAATCATCAGCTTTAGGAGTTGAAGAACCCAAGTCACTCATTAACTGACAGGAAATACCTGTAACAGAGATTATATCAAGGCTTGTTAGCTAAGCAAATCTTTCATAAGTGTACCCTGTTAACATTTTAACCTTTCATTTTTTTTTTCCAGAAAATGAAAGCATCTTGCTGTTTATGGTTATAATTTCCAACAAACTAATGATCAGTACAGTAACCAATGGGAGAATAGAAATTTATTTCTAGCATTCCATTGAATAGACAATGTCTGCTAAATATGAGTTTTTATTTCAGGATTAATTTGTGATGGAAAAATAAATAGACTTTGCAAAGGTATATTGCTAAATAAATTTTAATTTGAAAGTAACATAGTAGAATTGAACTGACTCAATTCAACATTAAAATGTCCTGTCATTTGTTTCACATATTAAACATCCTAGCCTTAATAAAATTGATATATTATTAGTAAATATTCTAACAATTTTAGAATATGACTTTGTTTTCCTATACTTTTCTAAAAAATATTTGGGAAATGTACCTTAATTAGGAAATTTTCAGCAGATTTTTAAAAACATGGTTAAACCTGTCAATCCTTTTAAAAACAAAATGCTTTATTTTGCAATAAATCTTTTCTTTTTATAGCATCTTCATTTTTCTTAGAACTATTTTATTAAACACATTCAGTTTTATGACTCTCATGGATAGATAAATTTTTAGTGGACTCTTTAATTATAGGTGCAATTATTTATTTACCTGTGTGATGATTCAAGTTTAGATACTGGCTAATGTCCGTCAATTTCACAAAGAACAGACAGTGCCTTCTCTACTAGTTTTATTTATTTTACTGATTACTACTCTTTCCTGAGGGAGTGGTACGGTATAATGCAATGAATAGTCTAAGTTCAAACAAATTACATTTATTTTAACAAGCATTTATTAGGCACTTCCATGGACTAGCTACTGTGGATGTAGAGATAAGACACACTTTATAAGTACTTTATTGTTATTCTTTTCTGAAATTTCTGGATTTGTACTTACTTTTGTTTCCCTCTTTGGATTTTTTACCGAGTTTGCTAAGGTTTCATCAACTCTTGGATTTTTACCCTTTCATAATCATTACAGTTCTGTTCTTCATAGCCTTAAATTCATAGCCTTCACAGCCTTCAATTCATTATTGGTTCTTCCCTTGCACTTCTAACAAATGATTGAATGCAATATTTTTAGATAACTAAATCATTTTTAAATAATAAAATTAAGATAAATCACTTTATCTTTACAAAGGACTTTATACTTTGAGGATGCCCAAACTATGAACATAGATGACTAAATTTCACTTTAAATATATTTATTCATGAAAAGTTGAAAAATTCATCTTAGTAACAACTGCAAAGAAAAAATGAAAGGAATTACTGTTTTTCTTTTTCTGTTATTGCAACTTATTGTGAGGGTTTGCTCTTCAGTTATTCGGAGTATTATTAAGTAGGTATGAGAGGAGCAGTGGACTATACATCAGTCTTTTTTACCACAACTTGTGTAAATATTAATATATAGTGACTTCTTTCAGTAGCATAATTTGGAAAGAACAACAGATAGAGAAGGATTAACAGCTTTAGAGCTTTTCCTCAACTACCTGTTTTCAGTGATTACTTTTTTTTCCAAAAAAATTTGGCTCTAAATTTTGCTGTTAATGTTATAGAACTTTGCTTCTTAGCTCAGCTAAAACCCAGGTTCTTGTCACACAACCAGGAAAATTTAGGCACGCGTACACATTGAGGGGTGAGTAGAGCAGGACTTCATTGGGCAAAAAGAAAAAACAAAACAAAAAACCACAACAACAAAAAGCTCAGCAAAGTGAGATGCAGGCCTACTAATAGGCCCTCCACCTCACTAATTGATTGCCAGGTCCTTACAGGAGCTGGAGAGAGCAGGCTCCTCCCCTGCATAAGGCACGAATTCTCCGTGGCTCCACCTACCTCCCACAGTGAGCAAGTCGGGCCCTAATCCTCTGTGGGCAGGCTCAGGCAAGGCCTGGGCAGGTTTCCTCATCTGCACAAAAGCATCTGATGTAAACACTTGTGGAGTGGGTGGGAGATTTTCCAGGGACCCCTTTTTATCTGCCTAGGCATTTGGCTGTCTCATTAATATTAAGTAAATATCTGAAAACGCCTTTCTGGTAGCCTCAAAAATCAGTAAACACATACAGATCATATTCTAAAACCAGTTTGTTGATGATAAACATATCACTATCCAGGAGAGTGAATTGTTTGTTCTTCCTTAACAACCTCCTGATGCATAAATCCATCAGCCAAAGAAAACTGATTGTGATACTGACTTTTTATGCAGATGTGTTGAAAATAGAACTGGGTAGAAATAAAGTTTGTGCATACTTTTGATATTTCATGTATTTGTTTATTTTGGTGTGTTTGTAATGCAAGTTTTCATTTATCAATTTAATTTCCTTTTAATTAAATTAGTCACATGTATTTGTACCATTTTTACTTAAAAACATTCCAGTTTGATTTTTATTGTCATTTTGGGTCATATTAAAATAGCGTTTATTGAGTATTTAAAGCAGTGTCAATTTGCTAAACTAGAAGCTCCCCCAGAAGGAACAGCTAACTAAAATATTGAGAAGTAAATGTTGCAGTTTCCCATAAAAGAATGCTGCATATTGAAATTTATACTTGTTACTGTGCAATGAAACTGATGAAATGTTCAAGAAAATTGTTAAATATCTTGCTCTAAATCATAGCTCTTCTGATTTTCTTTTCTTATTTTTACCTCTAAGCTCTTTAACCTACTAGTGGGAATGTAGTTTGCCTAAAAACTGCTTTCCCACAACACTGAGCCCTTATCTCCCTTTGTCTTCCAGAGATATTGTATCAGTGCCAGAAGTGGCCTAAGGAGCCCTTGACTGCCAACATTGTGTGTAATATGAGAACCACAGGAACTCCCTCCAGGGTCTCCTCTGTTGCATGCTACAGAGGTTGAGATTTCATTAGGCTCTGAACTTTAAAGGCTTTTTAGTTTACGGAAGTCCCTTACAAAATATAAGTACCTACAAAAGGGAGGTCCTACAAAAATTGGGCTTATAGTAAATGTGATGCAAGGGAATAATGGGCAAAAAGCCTTCAAGACAAAATTCCACCTCAGTCCTGCCTTAACTTCTGCCTCCTCGAATATTCTTTTTCCATGGTGCATTTGCTTAAGTTTTCAATCTTTAAAACACCCCCTTCCTCTCTCTGCTTCCTTTCACGGCCTAGCTTCCTCTTCTTGCATTCACTCGTCAGACCTTGGCAGTATAGATTTCATCATTCCCACACAACTCAAACTATTTTCTATAGAGGTACTACCAAAATCCCAATGCAAAGTTAAAGTTCTTCTCATTCTTTATCACTCTTGGCCTTTCTGGTATTCTCGATATTGCCATACCCTGCATTAAACTTTCTTCTCTTAAATTCTGTAAAACCACCTCTGTAAAAGTTTTACCTTTTTAAGTCTATAGCTCTTTTTCTTATATGTGATGCTTAAATATAGAAATATCTGTGGTTCCATCCTGTTTCCTTCTCCAATCTACAATCTATCTACAGTGATCCCAAACACTCTATAGCTTTTGATTAATATTTCCTGGCTACACCTCTTACAAAACACGTTTGCATCTAGGTGTCACACAGGCACCTCAGTTTCCGTTACTGTACTTGGTGTTTACCCCACCTAAGTCTGCTCTTCTTCTATTATTTCCCATCTCCTTTTATTAGATCGATATGTACCAGTTTCTTAAGCTGGAAATTAGCAAAACGTCCTCTATTCTTCCTTTTTTCTCATCTTTAATTAGTTGCTAAATGTTATGCATTCTGTCTTTAAATTTCTTGTATCTGTATCTATCTCTGTCGATCCTTTTGACTCATGATATCAAGGCTGAATTATTAGTAGTATTCCTGCTTCTATTTCCCTTCTTTTGGTTGTAGAACCTAAATGACTGTTTTCAAATGAAATATAGTTTTCTTGCCTACCTCCTTCTCATTTTCCCTCACTGCCTTTAAGAAAGAGTTCACAATGTTAGCAGTTTACCTGGTGAACCCAAAATATCTGAGACAGGTTTCAATTAGTTTAGAAAGTTTATTTTTCTGAAGTTAAGGACACACCCGTGACACAGCCTCAGGGTGTCCTGATGACATGTGCCCAAGATGGTCAGGGGACAGCTTGCTTTTCTATGTTTTAGGGACACAATACATCAACCAATCCATGTAAGATTTACATTGATTCAATCTGGAGAAGGGCAGGACAACTCCAAGTAGTGGGGAGGGGGCTTCCAGGTTATAGGTAGATTTAAAATTTTTCTGACTGACAATTGATTGAAGGAGTTATTATCAGTAGAAAGGAATGTCTGGGTTAAATAAAGGGTTGTGGAGATCAAGATTTTATCATGCAGATGAAGCCTTCAGGTAGCAGACTTCACAGAGGATAAATTGTAAATGTTTCTTATCAGACTTAGGGTTTGTGTTGATGTTAATACTGGAGGGGTGTAATGAGGCATGTACAACCCTCTCTTCCATCATGGCCTCAACTCAATTTTCAGATTAACTCTGGAAGGATGTTGGCCAAGAGGAGGAGTCCATTCAGATGGTTGTGGGTGCGCCCTAGAAGTTCATTTTTGGTGTACAGCCTTGAGTGCCCACCACTCAAGGTTCCAGTGTGTGGGATTAACCACTGGAAGAAAGACGGAGGGCTCTAGTGTTCATGGTATTGATATTTTCCAAAGCCTTACAGCAGCTGTCCATTGTTTATATATCTGATCATCCTTATCAGTTTTTACTTTACTTTAGCAATGCCCAGTGACTTGGTGCACAGACCATTTCAGTGCCTCCTTGGTATTTGTTTTAGAAATTCTGTCCGCCAGTAAAATACCCATCTCTACTCTCCTACCCCTGGCTCTCTCACAGCCTCCTGTGCCTTATGGGCCGCCTTCTTTGAAATTGATTTCTGTTCACTTTTCTTACCAAGCTGCTACCACATCCTCCTTTGGGTCACTGCCACCTTTGGAGCACTTCCCTGATAGCACTTAGAACTGTGACGCCATCTTCCTTTCATGCCTCCCTGAGAGCAACTTAAATTAAAGCATCATTCTGGTCTCTGTCCCTCACACAATGTAGGCAATAAGTAAATGTTTGTTGAAGGAATGTGTAAAGGTCTGTGACAAGAGCTGCTTGCCAGTCAGTGTCATGTCATAGCCTGCCTGTAAGATCAGGCCTTTCTGAAGTATCAGGATTCCTTCCTTGGGCCAAGTGCCGCAAGGTATCAAGGATGACGAAACCATGCCTCTGGAGATACTGTTAAACTGTTAGGTTATTTTCTGCTTATGCATACGGTTTACCTAGTTACTTTTGTAGGCTCGTGCAGGAGCTGTGCCCTCACATTCCCACAGGAAAGTTTTGAAATGTTTATTAGAATAAAATCACTATTATATAAATGTCCCTTAAAATTAAATATGTTGTGCATATTATATATGTGTATATATATGTATGTGTATACACATACATACATATATATTTGTATTTTTTGTGTGTTTTTGATACAGTATACTTTGTTGTATGTTTAGCCAATGTTTCTCAAGACTCAAGCTGTTGGAAAAAGTCTGTTAATTGTCAGAGGGACATTTAGTGCAACAGTGAAAATCTACAAAAAAAAATCAGCTCAAAACTTGTCCTGCTGAGAACAAGTTAGTAAAAGCTTGAAATAAAAAGACACAGAGACTGAATTGAAGTCACAAAAATGTATTTCTGGAATTACAAATAGCATATGCTAGGATGTATGAACCAAAACTGTGCATGTTATGGGTAATTCATAATATGTAACTTCACTTTTGAAACTTATTCTTGATGTTTGTATTATTTTATTTGTATGAATTCCCACCCAAACTCTTAAAATGTTTTATACAAAAAAGTCCTGAACTTTTTATACAAACTTTAAGGGACAATGGCACTGCTTTTCTTTTGATGTGTGATGACTGATAAATTGAGTTAAAGATTTCGAGGACAATTTCAATCCTCTGGTTTTACATTTGAGAAAATTGAGGCACAGTGACCTTAAGATACTTTCTTGACATCAAAGAATTACTGGTGGACTCTTCTAGGGCTGCTTCTATTAACCGTATGATTCATGATATTTTTTTTCTGGATAATATCACTAAATCATAAATCAAACTTACATATTCTCTTTGTGTTGATCAAGGTTCCTACCTGATCCCGCTCCCGGCAGCAGAACTGGCCAGCTGTGCAGACCTGGGGACCCTCTGTCAAGGTAGGGAGCCCACACTGTGCTCCAGAATCTCTTTGCTTTCTACTTGCAATTTTGGATAATGTAGTTGTCTTTGTTTTGATTTTTATCTGATTTTTCACTTGGAAAGCCAGAAAACAGCAAAACAGAAGAATTTCTGCATGTGTTTTAGTTGTGTGGGTGCACAGTACGTACGGCGTGGAGAAAGAATGCTCTCACACCATGGGTAACCACAATTCCACAAAGCTCTGAGTTTAAAAATGTGAATTTATATCCTATTAAATGTGGATTGGTTTCATTTTTCCCCCATGTCTTCTCAAGAATATACTGGACTTGCAAAAAGTCCAGTGTAAATACAGTGTACAATACTTTGAAGAAGTATTCATGTCTATAAAACAAAGAGGGAAATTTATTTGAATATTCAGTTAACTTTAAGATAAGGCCGTGAGGCAATTTATGATGACAAGATAACTTAAATCTTAAGATTAAAATGGTTAAAGTAAACTAATGTTAATGTAACTGTGTTAATTGTTATGATGCTTACTATATCGTGGTCAGTATTTCAGTTACCTATTATGTACTAAATAGCTGCATGCTAAATAATATATAAAGTTATACAAGTTTTAAAATAATAATATAAATATTTTGCTTTATTTTATCATTTCTCTTCCTAATTACCCATGACTCTTTTCATCTATTCTATTAAATACTTCTATAATGAAGTCAGCATGTTCTATGTACCACATTAAGAATCACAGCCATGCCTTTTGTAAAAGCTGGATCTCTTATTAAGAAGATCATAGCACAAAGGTGACAGTGGTTAGAAGTGAGATTGAAGAAGTAGAAACCTAAGCTCTCTTCTGTGGTTCCAGTGTGAGAGTAGGGCAGGCAGGAGGTGGGGTGGGGTGTAACTTATTATTATCTTTGTTTTCCTTTTGGAGACATTATTTCTTTGATATTATTGTTCATCAACACCCTATGAAAATTAAGTCATCAAGTAGTTTTTTCCCCGTAATCTCTGTGTAGTTTTCAAATTGTTATATGAAATTTAAAAAATCTATAATTCTGTTTAGTTCAAGATCTAAAGTTTTAAAAAGGTTATTTTTATTCTTAAAATTATTCTCACCTGAGATATCTGACATAATACTTTGAAAATGTCTCCCTTGTAAAGCTTGCCCTATGAAATACTTTTTATTCATCAGTGTTTAGTAAACTTGTTGGAATCTTTAAATGATTAACTTAGTCTATGCATTTCATTTGTCTTTTTCTTTACATTCATCTTAAGAAGTACATTTTTCTTCTGAGATTTTATTTCTCTAGTCTCAATGTTATTAGGCAAACTTAGTTTAGAGAACTTTCAAGCTGCAGATCTGTACAGGCTGCTTTCTATAACTTCTGACAGACTCAGGAAACTGAGTTCTAGAAGGGTTTAGTGTTTCACTGTGTGATTGCCAGCTTGTTAATGGAGATCTAGGTCTAGAATCTAGAATCTAAATGTCCTTTCTCTCGTCACTTTGTGCTTGCTCCAGACCCTTGTGTATTATAGCATCAAAGGCCATGTGTACTGATTCTTAATGTGCCATAGGAAGCATTGCTTCATCTTACACATTATAACCTTGGAGTCTGTTGTATTTCAAAATGGTTTCCATTCTTGCCCTGTATATTTTAATGCATTAATTATAAATTGCTTATCCAAATTAACTGTCATGTACTCTTTGCAAAATTACATCTTTCTCATCTTTATTACCAGCTACTGTAAACTCTCCTAGTACTACACCACCCACTGTCACCACTAACATGCCTGTTACTAACAGAATCGATAAACAAAGGAATGGTAAGAAATCATTAACTTTTATATTTTTAGTATGTCTAACATAAAAAATTGTATTCTAAGGAGGGAAATATGTATTATTCCAACAAAGTTGCTGTTATTGGAGTCAATTGGTACATTTGTAGGACTAGTAAAATTAATAAAGATCACTTAACTCTGTTGAGTTCCTCATTCTTATGACCAGTGGAATGAGTACATTTCCAGTACTCCTCTTTTGCATTTTTAGCCAAAATTTTCTTCAAAGGAAGTTTTAGAGGAAAAAGCATTTAATTAGAAGGCATTAATGTGCATCATAATAGATATCAGATAAAAACGTATTTCCGTGGTATTTTGTCAGATTATTTTCTGCAGAAAACAAGTTTTAAAGGATTTTACAAATTTCAAAAAACTAAGTAATTTTAATAATTTGATTTCTCACTTAAGTGAACTTTATGTTCATATATTTGTGACATTTAAATCAATTTTCATAGTAATACTTTGCTTTCGGTTTTTATTTGCTGAAGAATAATAGATTGTGATTATATATCAACTAAATCAAATCAATTTTTGAATGACAACAATTAAAGTCACTTCAAATACTTCTTGCTTTTTTCCTCCAAATATACTTTTCTATTATTTATAATTTGCAAATACAGCAGTGTATGGTAAGAAATAAACAGAGGAAAAGTCAGGTGGATAGAGTTCTTTAACCTGTTCCTAGATGAACCACATGCATGGCCTTTTGGTAATTCACAGTGAACGATTTCAGTTTCTTCTAATAAAAGAGAAATTCCAATCAGGTGACCATACCATTGCTTTGAATACAGTAATATTCTCAAATATGAAGCATTAGAAACAAAGAAATTTTCTAAACTCCAGTCATTTAGCTTATGAGGCCAAGACATCTGTAATATATCACCAGGGACCCAAAACCCTGAGAAAGGAAACCCACATAGTTCATTTTTTCTTGGCTTCAGAGGTTACATTAATTTCCTCTGTAAGACATTTAAATTGGAACTATGGAATATTTTACATGAAACGTAGATATAAATTTCATTAGGGTTATAAAGGCATCGATTCAGGGAGTGTTTATGGTTATTCTGGTAGTTACACCAAGGAGATTTATGATGGAGCAAAAATTCCAGCATCCCCCAAGAAAGCAACAGCAGCTGAAATTTCCAGTGCATATTTCACATGGACTCTAGCCAGTAGATGGGAATATTATAATTCTAACTAAGTATTTCACTCTTTGTATGAACATACAAAGAGCCTCTGTGGTATTCTCCCTCCAGGACTGACACATCCTCTACTGCCCAAGAACTTTTATACCGTGCTTCAGAGTCCTTGACTTGGTGGAGTGGAGCTGTATTCACTCAATCATATCATTTCTGACATTCTTGAAGAAAGCCTTGTTTAGGCCATCTCTCTGCGTCATAACCTTCATTGGAGTTTCAACAAAGCAAGCAAATGTTAGAATCAGTTAAAATGTTCTGCTTAACCATATTAATGAAAAAAAAAATCTAATTCAGATAATTCTTAATCAAAATGTCATCTTAGCGTTTAAAAATATTTGGGTCATTATATGACGGAAAAATTCTCAAAATTGTGTGTCAAATTTGTGTACCATCTTAACAATTTTTTTGCCATTTCTCTGAATCACGTATACTATTTAATATGATTTTTTTCCTAAATTGACTCACTTTTTAACTTAAACATTTGTGTTTACTTGGGAAAATCTATTTCACAACTGTAAAGTGAAACCAGTCCTACTTGTTATAATACAGATATAAAAAGTGAATATAAATATAATGTAAACAATGTTTTAATGTTCTCCCTGTATCCTATTACCTTCTCACATCTTAGAGCGTGAAGCCTTCATTATCTTTTTAAAAAGGAAGACTAACAAAGTATTAGAGACAGACTATAATTAAGATTTTTTCTTTGATGTAATCAAATTTGAAATTGAAGAGAATTACTTTTTCACCTATGAATAAATGCTATTTAATGTCATGTCCTGGATTATCATCACTGATATAATATTAACAATTTCTTATTCTTTGGGAAACAGAGAATAAACATTCTCAGGCTTGCTTTCTGATATATTAGAGAATTCTATTTTATTTACTGTAAGAAAGATTGGCACAACTGTCAATTATCTAATTTGTCCAGTCCTTTTAACTCTTGGCTATCAGAATTTTACTGAGTCAATCAATAACAATATTGCATTGTTGGGACAGGAGAGGGATTGAGTTTGTTTGATAATCAGATATATTTATCATAGTGTATCAATAGAATTTGTTTTCCTGGTTTTTGTGAAATGTTCCTATTTTTCTGTGTAAAGTTATTTTTGTTGTTTGCCATAGGACTTTGATAGCTCAAATTACACTAAGTCCTCATTAATGTCATTGATAGGTTCTTAGAAACTGTGACTTTGAGCAAAATAACACGTAATGAAACCAATCTTACCATAGGCTGATTGATATAAACAAGAGTTAAGTTCCTACAGCATATTTCTGGTCACAGAAACATCACCAAACTTCCAAGTAAAGACTGAAAGCCTTCTAATATTTAACATTGTAGTTAATATGAGCTGTACGTACATTTAAGAAAGATTAATGAAAACAAGTAAGATAATTGATTGCCCAAATTTGGGTGAGCCAGTGAGTGACTGCAGACTTAGTGGCGGTGATGGGTTAAATCAAGAAACAAATGTTTGCGCAATGAAAATTGCGAGGAGCACCTCCTGCCACCAAGCAGTTCCAAAACAATCACCAATATGGGGGTTCACCGAGTGCTTTCATACTATATCACTTATTGTTGTGCTTTTATATGATTATCTTATACTTTTTGAATTTTTGTTTTACACTAATTTGTAGCCATTCATTAATTGACTTTCCAACCTGCTTATTCTATCCAGTTCAGGGTGGCGGGTGGCTAGAGCCATCTGGGCAGCTCAGGGCTGCAGGCAGGAACTAGCCCTGGCCAGGATGCCATCCCATGGCAGGGCACACACACACACCTACACCTACTCACACTGGGACCGTGTAGACAGGCCAGTGAATCCAAGGTACACAGCTTTGGGATGTGGGAAGACACTGGAGGACCTGGAGAAACCCCATGCAGACAAGGGGAGAACATGCAGACCCTACACAGACGGGGGACCTGACCAGGAATTGACTCTTCTCCTCATCAACTTTGTAATGAAACTCCATTGAATGAAATGATGTTACTCAGGGATCTGCTGTGTACACTAAGAAAGTATTTAAAGCTACTTTTCACAAACAGGTATTTCAGGATGTGGATGATCTGGGGATTCCCACAAATAATGACCTTTTATATGTTTTCCATTACATTCCCAAGAAAAGCTCTTGGACTAATTATTATTCCACTCCAAATCGTATCTTCTCTGCTTCAAACATCACTCTAGTGCTACTGAATAGTAAACTTTTGTGAGGTTGTCACAAGCAACCCAAGTAAGGAATTCACTCCATTAGTCTGTATTATTGTTCTAAAAACCTGGTTTACAAGTAAGTACAGATTGTAACACTGCTCCCAGTTTCTTACATATGTTTAGCTATTTAAATAACGAATTCCTTCTAAGATTGTTTGAATGGATCCATTACTCTGCTTTTTATGCCATATATCTTAAAGAAATTGTGTGTTTAGGAGCTGCAGGATGCCAGTCGTATTGTAAATGCCACTGTCATAATAGAATTCCCTCATCACTAGTTCAAAGAAATAACCAGGTATCTAGATTAGCATTTGGTTTATATTTTAACGTCTGTTTTTTCAAATATGTATTTAGGCCTATCATTTCAAACCTGTACTTTACATCCTTGAATATCGCATAGATTAGAGCAATGTCATTTCTATATTCTCCAAGAAACTGTGAAAAAAAGTGTAAGAAGGTAAAAAAGGGAAAGATTAATTGGAGAAGAGACCTACAAAAAATAATGTTGTTTTGATAACCACATTGGTAATCACAGGCAGTGATTTCTGCTTGAAGTTCTGCATGCTGAAAGAAGTATCTAAATGGAAAATGGATATATTCTTAAATCATTTTCCCCATTAATGTCTATAATAAAATCTTTGGGCCTAGATGTCATTATTAGGATAGTACATACATATTTTGAAGTCTCTGGAACACAAGAAGATTTGTGAATAGCTTTTAAAACACCATGAGTAGTGTTAACATTTGTAAGAGAAGACAACTTTACTGCTATGGTAACATGGAAAATCCTGCATAAGTCTGTCTTAATTATGCATTTCCTCCAATTGCAATGTTGAAGCCAATTATTTTGCTCTAGTCCAAACCCTTCTCACCAGCCCTTCAGTGAACATATTTTTTTATGTTGCTTTGACAGTTCACTCTTGAACTTTTCTCATGATTACTTATTGACTGCATTATTCAAAAATTTTAAATAAATGTAACAAGTGAACTGGGGCAGGAAACAATGTTTAAAGAAAACATCTTAAATATTTGGATGCTTTCTAAAAAATGCAGAAATGTCAATGATTTTTAGAATTTTGACGTATTTTCCTAAGAGGGAACAAATACTACTCTTATAACAAAAGCATGCTTTAGGTTTCCATCTAGTGGTGGCTTTTCAGATACTCTGCTAGCATTGATAATACAGATGCTCCTCCACTTGCAGTGGAGTTTGCATTCCTATAAACCCATTGTAAGCTGAAAATATTGGAAAATATCAAAAGTCAAAAATGCATTTAATACATTCAACTTGCTAAACATCATAGCTTGCTGAACCCACCTTAAACACATTCAGAACACTTACCTTAGCCTACAACTGGGCAAAATCATGTAACACAGTCTATTTTATAATAAAGTGTTGAATATCTCATGTACTTTATTTAATGCTAAACTTGAAAAATGAAATGGATATATGGGTACTAGAAGTACAGTTTCTACTGAATGCCTTTTGTTTTCCTACCATCATAAAGTTGAATGCTGATGAACTATAAGTAGGGAACCTTCTGTATAGTCACAGAATATTACCAGGATCCTGAAATAACTGTTTGATCCTCACAATTTGAATTTTCTCCCAATCATTCAGAACATCTGTGATTTGATACGATGAGATCTACAGTGTAAAAGTTATCTTTATATGTATTATTATGTTTTACATGTTCCTCCAAATATTTTTCGTTCAGAATATTTTTTTAAAGGAATATAAAAGTCAAGATCATTAAAATACCCAAAGAATTTTAGAAGTCGAAGTAAATAGTCTGCATAAATTAAATTCGCCTGTGCTTGGACTTGTGCCAGTTTTATATATTTATATTACTACATCCAGGGGCAGCAATTTATATTATTTAGCACAAGACTCTGACACTTGCTGGAAAGACATTCCTTTGGTAGTGGGACTGGAATTTGCATTTTGGTAGATTTGGAAATTCCCAGAGGCTAACTTTTACATTTTTTTTCTACTGCCTCCCCACAAGTTTTACTGTTTTATTCAACATTGCTATAATTATGTATTTCTATATTTGTGTGCCTATTTTACTTAAGACTTACCTAAACCTATAAGCATGAAGAAAGATAATCGACAATGGAGATTCAAAAATTGTTCTTCTCTCTATAACCTACCATATTTTAAAAGGGTATTTTTCTCACTAGCTGCTTTGACTAAAGCACCCATTTACAGCTATTCAGCAAACCCTTGCTGGTGAGTTTGATTTTTATTTTAAAAAATCAGTTTAAAGATTTCCCCCCACTCAAAAAGCAGAATCTTCTTTACAATAAGGTTTTCTTTTTGAAATGAGTTAGTTCTATGAAAATTCTGCCTGCAAATATTATTTATTTTTTTCCTCTACTTTGCTATAAATTAGCATATTTAAGAAATTTTGATGAAAAGTCTGGTGAAATACCGCCTAATAGTTAAATAGAAGTGCTTTATTAAGCAGGGGAAAGAGAGGAAAAGGAGAGGAATTAGAGCAGTAAGTATGTGTATGCCTGTTCTACTTTTTCAAGTTAATTCCTCCACATGATCTCATGCAAGTTTTCACATCCCAAACTCTTTATCATTCCTTATAATGCACAGAAAGCATAATGCCTTGTTATCAGAAGTCAAAAATTGTACATGAAAACAGTTAACACATTACAGACAGTAGATATCAGAAATCTATAGAATTAAAAAATATGAAGAAGCATATGCAAGTAATAAGAGTAAGCTGATTGATAACTATTTCTAAGAAGTTGGAAGGTCAAAAAGCTTAACAGCAAAATATTTCATATTTGTTTTGCCTATGTAGAAGGTGTTTCTTTTAACTTATATTGTAAATTATGTGATTATGAATAAAACTATATGATTATATGACTTATGTGATCATAACTTTAAATTGTTTGATAATTATATAACTACAAAAATACAATTAATGGACTAATCCTATTTCCAATGGGCAGATGGAATTATCTATAGAATATCCGTAGTGATTCAAAACATCCTTCGTCACCCTGAGGTAAAAGTACAGAGCAAGGTGGCAGAATGGGTAAGTGAGCTTGTAACTTTTCTTTTTTAAAAAAATTCTTTAACTTCTGGGAATCTGGAAAAGACTAGTTAACTGAATCCACAAATTATACTGAAACACAGATGATATTCATTAGAAATACATAAGTAGATACGTAAGTTGTTGTCCTTATGCATAGGAAGAGAAGTACATTTGAATAAAGGATAAGAACTGAGCCTAGTAGACTATCAGTGTCTTAAATAAGAATAGTATCACACAAATGGAAATAGATTTTGGTGGCAACAGTTATCTTTATTTTCTATTAGATCCATATATTTTCTACTATATTTTTAAACAGATTCTTTTAAAAAATTGTTTGAATGTTTGGTCAAAACCAACAAGTATGAAAAAACGCATTATGAAAGTCTTCCACCCATCCTTGCTGCTCATCTGCGTGGAACCAACCCAATAACCAACAGCAAATAGGAAATCACTGTTAGTTTTCTCTGCTTTTTTCAGATATCTTGGTGCACCTGAAAGAAAATTAAACTATAGATTCTTACTTTCTTTTTTACACTAAAAGTAGTATACTTTACATACCATTCTATACCGTACTTATTGTTGCCAGATTTGCAACATTAGAGAACTTTATGGGGTTTTTTTTTGTTTTGAAAAAACAATGCATACTATTTCATTATGTGGCTGTTCAATCATTTATTTAGCAGATCTTCTGTTGATGGACAGTTAGACTGTAATTTAACCAGTATCCTATTGATAAACATTTTGTAGCTTTCAATTTAAAAAAATTAACATTTTATTTTCTTCTTTTTCTTACAAATACAACACATGGATTTTTTCATTTTCTTCTTCACAATAACAATCTCAAAAATTTTGTTTTCCATAGGTTTCTATTCTATTATTTCATTTCCTACCTACGGCATACTATGAGACTTCGTTCTTCTTTTTATGTATAATGCTGTTACGGTTCAAACATTTTTTTTTAATTGAGTCACTATACATTCTGAAATAAGAAAAATGGGTTTTCATATATATTTGGTGTTCGATAAATGTGTCTTTGGTAGCAAAAGAAATTTTACACATTGAGAGGAAGTGGTAGCTACACACACACACACACACACATATCTATATATATATGAAAAATAACTGATAGAAAACAGTCTTCATTTTAAAGACAATACTCTTTAAAAAAAAAGTTGCCCATAGGTAACAATAGTAGGTAATTAACTCTGTTACAAAATTGGTGAGAAAGGTGAAATTCTCTATTGAAATAAAAGAAAAATACTACTGTTGATTTGGGGGAATGCCACATTGAGATTAGTAACTCTTTCAAACAGTAGGAGATATGTTTAACCTCTCAATGGGGAGAGCAGGCTGCAGAAAGAGTATATTCTTTCTGTGTATCCCATTTTCTTTCCAGCATTGTTCTTTTTGTTTAAAGTCACAATGATTTCAGAAGATAAAATTCTTTATTTTCATTCTCAAGTAAGCTACTGTTAGCTTATTTGTGCAAATAACGGGTAATGTTATTAATCTGAAATTAGCATTCATTAGAAAGTTTGTGCTAGATAAGGTATAAGCTTACATTTATATTTACTTCATGCATGGTTTTCGACATAGCTTTATTTTCATCTGCAGCTAAACTTTACTAGACGTTTTTGTTTAAAATGCAAGATACCAAAGCAGATACTTGATAACAGAGAAAATATAAATGGTGTACCTGTTTCAAATTACTACTATTTACAATTTTAAAATAATTTAACACTTTTTTTGCTAGGATTCCCTAAAATTTACATTCAGTTTTGGAAATGCTTAAAAGAAAGGCTATATGAAACAAATGTGTATATGAAAGAAGGCCTAAATCACCCTTCGGAGATGACATGTAAATAGGAGGCTCTCATGTCAGTGAGGGAATCCTGTTTTGCAATTGTATGGGAAACTGCTTCATGGAAGCTTCTTTATATTGGAGGAATCCATTGCTTCATTAAAAATTCTTATGCTGAGTCCATAAAGACTGCTAAATAACCACATAATAAATACATAGTTCCAATAGTATTGAACTTATTTTATTTTTACATTTATATTGTTAATTTATAATTTTTCTTATTACTAATATTGTGAGATGGTAATTACTAGAAAAATGTTTTAGTGTACCTCAGTGTTTGTTGAATCAAGAATAGAGAAGATATTTATTGTGCAAATCTTCTTTAATACGAGGGCTAGAGAGGAAATGATAGTTTTCCAAACAGAATTGGGTTCCAATCTGGCATCTACTACTGCTTACTTGGATGCTCTTGGGCAAACCATTTCTTCTCTGAAAGCTCAGTTTCTTTATATATAAGACTGTGGGGTATGTGGGGATAATACCTATTGCATTGGTTGTTGTGAGGATTGAAAGGAATAACATTTATCAAATTCTTGGTATACAATGATCCATTAACTGTCACCTTTACCTTTCACTCCTCCAACTCTTCAGGATTTTCCCAGAGTCTTATCTCAGTAACAACTTATGTTTTAGGCAGAAACTTGATTTAGATATATTTTTAAGGTATTATCAAAACTCATCCTTTTCCATTGTGTTTTCCAGCTCAATTCAACCTTCGAAAATTGGAACTACACAGTTTATGTCATTAATATCAGGTAAGACAGAATAAATAATTTGATAAATTAAAAGTAGTGTCTAATTTAATGCTTCTATTTGTCTCTCTGATTGTACCAAAATATACATACAAATACACACAGCTACCATATGCATAATCTTTCTAAAACAACTGTATTAGTTCATTGCACAAAAAAACCTCAATGCTGCAGTGATGGTTTTAAAATGTTTTGATCATGCATTCCAGTTGATTTGTATTTGTTTTAAATGAAAAGTGTGTTGTGTGTTTGTGTAACTGAATCAATATATGTTATAATGTGTCAAAAATTAAAATTGGATAATTAACTATAAATATAAGTTATTAGTCTCTTCTCACACCCTGGTGGATCACCTAGAGCACTTTTTTTTCCAGATCTAATCTCGTATATCGACAGTCTGATTGCAACCTAACTTTTCGAAATTATCCTTCACTGTATTTATATTTAGTTCCTCCACTAATCTTCAGCAATTCGCATTGTCCATATATCCTCCTGTATACCTTGTTTTCACAGTTCTATACCTGAACGAGTTTTCTAAAGTGTATGTCATGACCCCTAAACATATATTCTGTGAAGATAAGAGATTTAATAACACAGAAAAGGGGTCAAATCGTCATATAAGTTCAGGAAGTATGTTATACAAACTGAAGCATATTTTTTATCAGAATGTCTCAATTTCTTTAGTGTGATAATATGAATTGTGAATCTTCAAAACAGAGCAAAGCACACAGTTGCCTAGCTTTATGAAAGAAGTTAGAACCTCAGGACACACATTTGGAAATATTGGCTTAGAATTCCCATTCTGTCTCTTTATTTCAGGTCCCCAAATTTTATTGTTGATGATGCAGTTGGTGAGGTGGATTAATGGTTACATGTATTTGTATTTTTAGTTTTCACCTGAGTGGTGGAGAGGACAAGATTAAAGTCAAGAGAAGCATTGAGAATGAGCCAAGGTAACAGGACAAAGTCTTATAAAGAGTGTTACATTCTTTCTCTTGCTCACTACTTTATTTGTTAGAGAAATGAAAACAATTGGATGGAAAAGAAAATCTTAATCACATAGCACAGTTATTTCTTTAGCACTACTGTACACTACTTTTTTCTTGTAGTTAAAACTGTAATAGAACAGACTGGGTAGTAATGTATATCCGATGAAAAATAATTGAGAAATAGGGCATTTAAAATGGATGGATTATTATTTTTAGTATTTCCAGTTTATTTATGATAACCCATTGCCTCTTACTTGAAATTCCAAAGGTGCCTTCAAAGAAAATGGCTTTAAATAAAGTGTTTATATATGATAACATCTAATAATATGGATAATAGATGCCAAAATGTTTTCAGCATTTAAAGGTATTAGCTAATTTTCTGAAGTCTCCATTTTAAAATTTATATCGGGATCATGCTTTAATCATGCAGGTAATTTAATTGATATGTCCAGCATATAAGACCAGTTGGTATGTAAGGACCAACTGTTTAGAGTACTGTAAAACAAAAGAAAACCCCTAAATTTCCAAATGGAATAAATTTAGTTGTATTTAGGTTATTCAGGTCATGTATTGCATCTCTGTAGATTTTTTTTTCTTGGGACAGAGTCTCACTTTGTCACCCAGGCTGGAGTGCAGTGGTATGACTATCACTCACTACAGCCTTGAACTCCTGGGCTCAAATGATCCTCCTGCCTCAGCCACCTGAGTAGCTGGGACTACATACATGTGCTACCATGCCTGGCTAATTTTTAAAATACTATTTTTGTAGAGACTGGGTCTCACTGTGTTGCTCAGGCTCGTCACAAACTCCTGGCCTCAAGTTATCCTCCTGTCTCAGCCCCCCTGAGTGCTGGGATTGCATGTACAGGCATGAGATGTTATATCTGGCCTCCATAGAATTTTTTAAAAATTTGTTGTAAAGCAAAAGTTTCTATAAGTCTTGCTGGATCTCAATAGACTGAATTGATATTAATGGATATACAGCCCTGATGATGGAGCCTGCTTCTTTTCAGGTGATATCTTCTTACTATGAGAAGATAAAATTTCATATGAGGATTGACCAGAGAGCTTTTTTTTTTCCTTTCAATTCAACACTAGAGAAACAAGTGTTTTGAAAGTTATATTGAAAGATGTCATTTTTGTATACATATTAAATGGATTGGATTGAGTCATCTGATTAGGGAAACTTGTTTCTATTTTCTGGTATTTTTTCTTTATGATATGAACACAGTTGTATATTTCAGTACTGTATTCTTGAAGGTGACAAAACTCTTCACTATTTAACCAAATAGTTTTTTTCAATCCTTTCTGTTAGGTCATATTGCATCTTCAGTAATGGATCCAGCAGCAATCAGGATCCCTTTGCTGGACACTTTGTGTAGCAATTGGGACAGCCCTGGATTTGGTAGATATAGCCCGTGGTATACCTTCTTCCGGCAGTCAGCATTCGCTGTTTAGTTTACTTACTGTGGTTCTTCTGCTACCTGGTGATACTAAAGTCAGCCATCATTAGTACATGTCAGCACCTCAGAAACTCTTCTTGAAGGACATTTAAATTCATGGGATTTCAGTTTCATGGTCTGTCAAAGCAATGAGTAATTTTACAGAAAATTATAGGGAGAATGAACTGAAACAGTGTATATAACAAAATCCACATATTTAGGGGTTTTTTTTGGTATGAATTCTTGTCATTATTTAATATTTATGTTCATAGCCTTTCTTGCCTCTCTTTTTTCTATTCTCTATGGCTCTTACCCACATTGATGAGGCTTCATAGTCTCAGTTTTTCTCAAAAGCACAATCTACTACTTTTACACACATTCTTTTTTTTAAAAAAAAACCTTTCCTTTTCAATTTGATTGTATCATTTAACACAGACCGTAGCTTCAGATAATGCTATCATACTCTATTGCCTAGACAGACAGGAAACCAAAGCCACAGAGAGGTTTTTTTTTCAAATAAAGAATGGCTGATAGTAACAACAGATAGAATGTGACTTTGTAGAACCATAAAATAGTTTCAGTTTTCAGGATGAGGGAGGAAAACACACAGATAAGACCTGTGAAAATGTATGGCTCTTCCTGACTTCTTGGGTTTGGGTATTCAATATCACCCACAATGCTTTGGGCTAATTATGTTCTCAGTATTCAAGACAAGTAAAAGGTCACTTTCCCAGCCGTAAGTTCTCACCAGCTGGAGTGGTGAAGCTTGTCTTCAAACAATGATTTAATCAAGGGATACTTTTTCAAGAGCCATTTTAAAAATTGTTAAGCTATCATAGTCACATCTCTATTCACAGCTATCATTATAGTCATTATGTTTGCCTTATCCTGAAATATGGCTTACATGTGAATGGTAAGCAGTAGCAGTAGATCATTTTAGAGAGAGCTTTTCAGAGTTAATTATGAGAAGAGTAGAGCACCTTTTCCTTGAGATTAGCACAGATATTTAGGAAAGAAAACCGGAGCTATTCTTTAATTTCACCTAGTCTTGAATAACAAATATTTCATATATTCCTTCTTATTTTTTAACACCACAAATAAATTACTACTGTAACAAATACTTATTAATATTCATAGTTTCATAAATAAAATATGCCACTGCCTCTCCACTGGACATTCCATAACTAGTTTAACAACAATATTACCACTTTGTGTTTGGTATGTGAACAGTAACTGATCTCAATAATATAACATCTTATATTATTCATTTCTCCTCTGAATATGAAGAAGAAACAAAGTTTTTTGTGAATCTAGAGCCTTCACATATAAGCAAAAGAAATTCTCCTCTACCTGACAAAATAAGGTTCTTTCTTTTAACTCAGTGTTAAATTAATAGTTTTGTTTTCTGCTTTTGACTATAGCTGTGATTGTAGTTGAACAGAAAATTATATTACTTTAAATTATAGAACCAAAAGTTTTTAACAGGGCTTTGGAGATGCATTTCTTTGCTTCCCATAGAGGTATTTCCTTTTTAAAGACCTTCAAGGTCAACCATTCTATAACCTTCTTAAGTAATATGCTGGGCAATCACAGAGTCGATTTTGATTATTTATTTTGTGAAACTTTTTACCATACAAAGTACTTGCAAATGCTTCATGGAGACAGAAAATCATTTCTTGCTATTCTGAAGAAATTGTACCACATTCATAAATAGTAACACCCTTTATCGTGTTAGTAATTAGAAATAGTTAATTTCTTTGTTTTTTTTTTTTTTTTTTTT
>NW_012105709.1:2522434-2532536 GCF_000951045.1 Mandrillus leucophaeus | reverse complement strand
AGACGGGGCTTCACCATGTTAGCCAGGATGGTCTCAATCTCCTGACCTCGTGATCCGCCTGCCTCGGCCTCCCAAAGTGCTGGGATTACAGGCAGGAGCCACCACACCTGGCCAAAATAGTTAATTTCTAATAGTTAGAAATAAATTTCAAAAGACAAATGGTCAGTTGAAATCATAGTTTTTTTAAAAAAACGTTAATTTGGGGCCACAAAGAAAAAAATATAGAATTAACCACAGGAATGCTGTTTTCTTGTGTTTATGCTTTAACTAGTGACTAATATATTACTATCAATATTAAAATCTTTCTGAAAAGAAATGGAGTTATATGATAGAATTATACATGCAATAGCCTATAGAATCTATTAATATTGGAATATTTTTAACATTATAATTTACACAGCAGCAGAGAAAGTCTGTGAGCACCTTGGCTAATCTCTTCAGTCTCAACAGGTGATGGTCATCCCTCTATATCCAAATATTCTGTTTCTACTACCAAATGACAACCAACCAATCAACAACAACAATAGTTCTATCTGAAATGTTTCCCTAGGTTGGTGCTTTGGGCCCTTCTAGTTTACAATGCTACCAATAATACTAATTTAGAAGGAAAAATCATTCAGCAGAAGCTCCTAAAAAATAATGAGTCCTTGGATGAAGGCTTAAGGCTACATACAGTGAATGTGAGACAAGTGGGTAAGTGACTAATTTTTTATAATATGCATTTTATACAACGTATATATTCAGGTTTACTTGAAACAACAGAAATTTTCTTTATATGCTATTTATTTATGTACATTTTTTTCTGATGATGAAGTTCATCACAAATGAGTGACATAGCAGAAAAAAAATTCAGCTCAGTATCTGTGAATCCAAGGGAATGAAGGAGGTAGATGAAAGTTCATATTTTACTTTAGGGACATATTTTGAAAATACTAACAATACGAACAAAATGCCAGAATGATCTTGATCATCATTGTTGTCAACTTTAGGAATAAAAAGAGTGTGTAAATGTGGATGTGGGAACTCTAATGAGATACATCTTGTAGAAGGAGATTTCCTGTTATAAAACATCTCCTGCTGGGCATGGTGGCTCATGCCTATAATCCCAGCACTTTGGGAGGCCAAGGTGGGAGAATCACTTGAGCCCACGAATTCGAGACTAGCCTGGGCTACGTAGGGAGACTGTCTCTATGAAAGATTAAAAAATTAGTTGGGTGTTGTGCTGTGCACCTGTAATCTCTGCTACTAGGTGGGTCTGAGACAGGAGGACTACTTGAGCTTGGGAGGTCAAGGCTGCAGTGAGCCATGTTCTTGGCACTACACTCCAGCCTGGGCAACAGAATGAGACCCTATCTCAAAAAAAAAAAAACAGAAAATATCTCCTTCTCTCATGTTCCCTGTCTCTATTAATGATACCACTGTCTTCACAGGACTAGGTCAGGAATCTGGAGGTCTGTTGGACCTAGAATCAAGTCTCTCCTAGAAATCGTTCACATCCTAAGCTGTAACCATACATGGCATGGCTTGTACTTCCACAAAGAGGCTGTGCTCCTTTATATGCCCTTTCTCTATCTTTGCACACTGTTCTCCACTCCCACCGTCAACCTCATTATCACCTATGTATTTTTAAAGACAGCTCCTAAGTCACCTCTTCTATGGAAACTTTTCTGAAATCAAGTATAGACATCACTGCCTTCGAGCCTCTACTTCATGCTGTCCAGGTGCCTAGAGCATCGTACAAACTAGATATATTTATGTTCATATATATATGTTTTTCATATATAATGTTCATATATATAGTTCATATATATATTGTTCATATATATAGTTCATATATATGTATTGTTCATATATATATATATATATATATATATTTTGTAGACAATAATCGCTTACTTAAGATCATGTTTTCTTTTTTCTTTAACTCTTACTTCCCACATATTCCCAGAACCCAGCACATCCCCTGGAACTTGAACAGTTATTGAATAAATGAATGAATGAGTCTGCATGAGAATATTTTAGGAAATCAAATATTCACAAATATGGATAACAAAAAGCAGTTGTTTTAATGTTATTCTATGATTACAATTATATTGTGATTAGATACATTAGTAGAGATCAAAAGAAAAGAAAACTTTGACCCTTTGCCTTCTTTGCACTCAGGAGGTTGAATTGAGGGAGGCATGTTCCTCAGCCTTGAAGAGCGCGATTGCGACCAAGGCCAGAATCACAGTGTAGTAAAGAGGCAGGCATCTCCACTTCTGTGAGGAGCTACCCATTTCTATTGGGTGGATGTAACAGTTACAAAGAACTCATAGAGATGGGTGAATGCAAATAATACTAATAATACTAATCATGACAGTAAACCATTTGTGAGTCTCTATGGGAAAATACTTACTTCTTAACAAATGGGGCTTTTTGGAGGGAGGGAGAATGCAACCTGCTACCCTTTCACGTATAGGAGTCTTCACAAAGAAGCAGCCTGACAAATGGTAGTTTATCTATGACTGGAGAACACTAGGAGGACCAGCACCATCTGTATCCTCATAGGCTGGCAAGGCCTAGCACCACTTTCTCCATATACCTAGACATCTAATTTATACCATTTAAATTTAAATTATCCATTTTATTGTTTTTCTGCAAGTGAGTCTGTAGATAAGTGCTTCTACCAATGGAAAAATAAAAGGCTAAAACCTAACAGTTTTAAAGCTCACAGTATACATGGGAAAGTTATTGGAATTTTCAGTTGGTGATGACAGTACTTGTTCCCAGAAAACTGATATTACTTGCTAATGTTCACTCCTGAAATACAAGAGTTTATTGTTGCTGTTGATGTATTGCTGTTACTTTGATATTCTTTAAAATATAAAATCTGAATCATTGATGTATGAGGCTTACTTAGAGAGTTGTCAAACCAAAAGTCAGATGATTTGAGGATACAGAAATCCGAGGGTTTGTTGGTTTGCAGGTGACTTCCTGTGGCCCCCTTAGCTTCCAGACAGGAGAGGCTATCAGAGCAGCTGGAACATTTTCTATAAAATAGCCACACAACTCAAAGGTGACACTATCGAGTCATCATTTATAGGCTTTCCCCTTTGAAAAAAATCAAATTACATTTTGAATTTTTCAAGATTGTTTTCCTTCTCTATAGGGCTTATTTCTTTGAATAAAACTAGTATCTGCAAATGATTAGAATGATAATGTATGTTTCATGTATATACTTACATAAATGTGTTTTTTACTAATGGTTTTGTCCGATGTAATGGTTTTTGTATTTGAAGTGTATTAAGTGTTAATGTTTTTTCTAACTTTTAATTTCTTTTTACAAATTCTGAACATAAACAGTAATATTTTGGTATTACATTAAAGGAATACCTAATTACCAGCATTGTCATTTTGCTTTCATCTTGCATCTCTAACCTCTAACTTTAAAAAATAAGTGAATATTTCTCATGCTGGTTCTTATGTTCATATAGGATACTGTCTTGCTGTGGAGGAACCCAAAGGCTACTACTGGCCATCTATCCAACCTTCTGAATACGTTCTTCCTTGTCCAGACAAACCTGACTTTTCTGCTTCGCGGATATGGTAATATTTTCACTGACTCTTACAGCAAAGCTCAACGTTATCAGCCTTCCCAGGGTTATACGTGCAGCACGGTAGTTCTCAGGCATTATATTGATTGCAAAGAAGGGCAGGAATCTCTGTGTATGCCTATATCATTCACTCCTGGGGAATAAAGATAACATAAGTGGATGACTCAGAAAGGCAGTGTTTTCCTCCCAGCCGCATGCTAATCAAGCCCTCTCACAGAAAAACTGAAGA
The DNA here is from genome assembly GCF_000951045.1 of Mandrillus leucophaeus. Taxonomy (NCBI): domain Eukaryota; kingdom Metazoa; phylum Chordata; class Mammalia; order Primates; family Cercopithecidae; genus Mandrillus; species Mandrillus leucophaeus. Next base: position 2,528,711 of record NW_012105709.1, on the reverse strand, counting down.
ATTTAGAAGCCAGCGGGTAGCACCAGAGCAAAGTACCTTGTTTGTGGATGTACCTAACCTAGCCTTGGAATATGCATCTGGAAATCCGAAACTTTTTAGCTATTTGGACTGATTATTGTTGGAATGGGGAGAGGAGGCAAAGAGGAAATGATGACAAGATCTAGATTGGGATAGTCTACTGATGGAAACTGTCAGGGTATAGATTTTCTCTAAATGTTTAACAGAAACTTCAGGGACAAGATAATTGCAGGGATTCATGGAACAGCAAGTTAAATCCATTTATCCACCCACCTCACTCCCAATTAGAGTTTTCTGGGGGAAATTCAGAAATGGAAACTGCCTAAGCATACATACTTTGCATACTGTAAATACTGCTGGGTTTGACACTTTGTAGGGAGAAAAGAAGGGGACTTTAGAGATGTATGGACTTGAGTGAAATGTGGCTCCATCTCTTTCTGGCTGTTAGAACTTGGAAAATTCATTGATTTATTAAATTCCATTTAATCTTCTGTAAGATGTGGATTATAATCTGCTTTGCAGAGTTATGTGAACTCAAAATCAGATTTTACCTGTAAAGTTCTTAAAGCAGTACTTGGCCAGCGTATCCTAGGTTAGGATATTGCTGGTATATTGTTTCTATGTTGCGTGCTACTGATTTTTTCCCCATAAGAATTTTTAGCATGAAATTTATTTCAATGCATTGCAGTTTTATTTTCAAAGGAAACTTACCTAGAAATCAAGGCAAATCCCAAAAGTTATTAACTAATTTTTTCAGTTCTAATATCATTTATAGGAAAACAGGAAAAGAAAACTTGTAGAAGGAAATAGTACAAATAGAGAAACAAACTGGGGTGAGAGAGGAGAGAATAAGGAAGGGTGAGAAGAATGAGGTGGAGAAATGGAAAGAATTTGGGAACGTTGTATAGATAGGGTGGTAAACAGAAATAGGCTAGAGAGATAGAACGTAGACATGTAAACAGGTCCAGAGATAAACAAAGAATTAAAATGAAAACAGAGTGAGAAACTCAGTGTCTTAAAGGGAAGCTTAGCCATTGATCATGTTATAATAAATGTATACATCATGTAAAAATCCCTTTAAATGGTACAAAATAATATCAGTTATATCAAATATTTAAAATATCTATTTTGTTTCATAGTTATTACAATGATACCAACCCATCGGTAACCTACTGGGGACCTCCTGATATCTCCAGCTGTTCAAGTAAGTGAGCAATTTTCCTTTATTTCTCAAGGACAAAATGACATGACTTCAGGCTTCATGGTTTTCATTGTCTTCGGGAATATTCTTGTGCTATATGATACTGTTTTCATATTAAAAGGCAAATGATTATTTCACTTTAGACAGAAAATACTTTTTGCTCTCATTTTAACTTTCTGTTCTGTAGGGGATTAAAAATAGGAAAATCTAGAGAAGACAAAACTAATATATAAATTGATATTTGTATCAATGTTTTGTAGTTTGCATTAATTTTAAATAGCAAATTATGCTTATTCAGTGATTCTGGGGATGTTTCTCTTAGAACTTTGTGTGTTCATCCCTCCAAGTTATATGTATCTTACTAAAGAGAGAAGTTAGTCTCTGCATAGAAAGAAATATTATTGCCTTGTGAATATGGGGATGAGGTATACACAGGAAAATCTCACTTCCTTGCTTCAACTGTAAAGTGAAATGTTACACTCCACTTTGGATTCCTGGAAATGCTCAAAATATGCAGGTAAAACTTAGTGTTGTTTTCTTCTGCCTTTGTTTTAGAAGCAAATGAAGTTGCTAACCAGATTTTAGATTTAACTGCTGATGGGCAGAACTTAACCTCAGCCAATATTACCAACATTGTGGAACAGGTCAAAAGAATTGTGAATAAAGAAGAAAACATTGATATAACACTTGGCTCAACTCTAATGAATATATTTTCTAATATCTTAAGCAGTTCTGACAGTGACTTGCTTGAGTCTTCTTCTGAGTAAGTATTTTTTTTTCTGGAGAGTAAATTTTATTGGATAATGATGTTACATGATTTCTCACCTATCTGAATACTTTGTGCCCAGATTTTAGAATTCAAATCTCTGCAAAATGTATTGATAGTCATTCATAGTTAAACAAGGTCATTCACAATGTGAACTTAAAAGTTCTGTGTGGTCTTTTTTTGAGAAATACAATTTACAATATACATAACCCTAGAAAGCACAAGCAGTCTTTCATTTTTTATTTGAAAATTCTAAATTTAGTTTAAAAATTCTAAAATTCTAAATTTAGTTGACCAGTAGAGATATGCATAACTGGTCATTGTAAGTCCACTATACTGTGAACTATGCCACTGACAGCCACAGCCACATGATTGTTGGACTTCTGAAATGAACACACTGGGGCAGATGAAAATGTACCTGTATTTATATGATTCAATTTGTATTTAATTGCTTCACTTAATGTATAATATTAAAATATTTAATGTTTTTCTCTTCCTTCCCTTCTACATTTCTCTGAAGAAAATTTTATATTTGTTAAAAATGTATTTTCTAACAATCTACATAACAATATAAACATTTTTCTAGCGTCTTGCAGTTCACAAAACACTTTTATCGCATTATTTCCTTTGATTGTTGATAAGCCATTAAGGTAGGGAGGATACTTTTTTATGTGAGAAAAGAGAGGCCAAAACAAATGAAAAACAGTATTTGTTCAGGATAATTTAATTGTTGATTTTCTTTAAAGCAGATATTTCTCTTGAGGATGTATCCATCCCTGTGATTCCATGTTTTAACAGATATCACTATGGATTGGGGTAATTTTATGGGTGTTCATGTTAAGATCAGAATATCTGAACACAACTTTATTTTGTTTGCATTTTGCCATGCAGCAAAACTTGTATGTTTAAGAATCTAAAATATCATATTACTTAATAGTGGTATTTTTGTCATTTCTTTAGAGCTTTAAAAACAATTGATGAATTGGCCTTCAAGATAGACCTAAATAGCACATCACATGTGAATATTACAACTCGGAACTTGGCTCTTGGCGTATCATCCCTGTTACCAGGGACAAATGCAATTTCAAATTTTAGCATTGGTCTTCCAAGCAATAATGAATCATATTTCCAGGTAATGAGCCAGTGGTTTCTTTCATTTTAATTAATTACTTAGACATATAAAAACTTGCCGATCACTTAGCGGTTGCTGCTTCCAAGAGGTCTTGGTCCATGAAGTGGCAAGCAGGTCTGAATGTTGGTTAAGTTTAACTAGAGCAGTAGCCATAAGGTATTGTGGGAGCTCAGAGTGAGTATACTTTCATAATCTGGGTGACAGGGGAGGTCAGCTTACCTTCTACAAGAGGGGTTACTGGAGCTAAGCATGAGTAGGGACCACCATACTTGGGGTGAGCATCAGTTCAGTTAGAGGAAAGAGCTTTAAGGGCCCCAAGGTTAAAAGAAGTATGGTGCATTATCTTTGCCAGTGGTTCTGAAACTGAATAAGGATCTTCTGGAGAATGCTGGGTGTGGTCTCTTATGCCTGTAATCCCAGCATTTTGGGAGGCCTAGGTGGGTGGATCACTTGAGTCCAGGGGTTCGAGACCAGTCTGGCCAACATGATAAACCCTGTTTCTACTAAAAATACAAAAAAATAGTCAGCCAGGCGTGGTGGTGCATGCCTGTAATCCCAGCTATTTGGGAGACTGAGGCACGAGAATCACTTGAACCTGGGAGATGGAGGTTGCAGTGAGTCGAAATCATGCCACTTCCCACCAGCTTGGGCGACAGAGCAGGACTCTGTCTCAATAGAAAAAAAAAAAGAATCTTCTGGAGGACTGGAGGACTTGTTAAAACAGATTTCTGGGACCTACTCCAGGAGTTTCTGATTTAGTAGGTTCTGGTTAGGCCCACCAAATTTGCACTTTTAGCAAGTTCCTTAGACATTGCTGGTCTAAGTATCACACTTTGAGAACACGTGATGTAGAAGTCTGAGATAGCAGGTGACAGTACGGCTGGACACATATGCTGGGGCTCGATTAATGGAGAACCTTTTCAACATGTTCAAGCCATGCATAAGCAAAGAATTTTCAAGTTCCTACTACATACCAGACACTGTTAGCCACCAGAGCAAACAAAATTAATGAAGCATTGTCCTTGACCTGGTAGAGTACAGTATGTGAAGCGCAATCTATCTTTTAACTGTGGAGATAGAACAAACTGAAAATATAAAAAGCCTGAAATCAGGATACAGGCAAGACCTTTTTTCTCCATTAGACTGCAGGCTGTTTTGGGTAATTCTCTTTCACATTTTAAGAGTAAAACTCAGTCAACCTCAGTCTTATTCCAAGACAATTTGCAAGAAAGCTTTCTTTGGCCTTGAGCTATGGTTTCAGGAAAAATGCTATCTGAGAGTGTTCATAAAATTTTAATGCAGTTTGAAATAAACAAGTTAACTTCAGTCTCTTTCTCTTTCTCTCTCCCTCGCCCCTTCCTCCCATAGTTATTATCTTTCACTACGTGTTTTGAGAAAACCTCAAAATCTGCTGCTGGTAAATCTAATTCTTATACTTGAAAATGTTGACTGATTTGTAGATTTCTTCCTATGTCTTAATTAAAATCAATGCATTTTCTCCTTTGACACACATGTAAAACCCAAATGAGATCTATAGCTCTGTCTGTAGGGGTTTATCCAGGAGTTGCAGTGACTACTGTAGATACAAAGGGAAGTCCTGGTACTGGCTAATTTGAACTTGCAATTGTTCACTCTCCTGACTATGCATGTGGAATAAAGTTATTACCATTTAATTATGATTACTTGACCAATATATCTCTGTGTGTGACAGATGGATTTTGAGAGTGGACAAGTAGATCCACTGGCGTCTGTAATTTTGCCTCCAAACTTACTTGAGAATTTAAGTCAAGAAGATTCTGTATTAGTCAGAAGAGCACAGTTTACTTTCTTCAACAAAACTGGACTTTTCCAGGTAAGCACATTCATTAAATTATTATTTTTCAATTGCTAACGATGTTTCTTTGCTCAAAGGAAAAAAACAAAAGTTTAGATTCCTTTGAAATATATCAGAAGGTTTAGAAAAATTTACTGCGTTTTCAAAAATGAAAATTTTTAATGTAATTGTTTAAATATTTTATTTCAGATAATATGCTTATTAACAAGTTGTATGTACTTCAGTTTTTAAAATAATTCAAGTATTAGGCTAAGGCTTGCATTAAACAATTAGAAATTGAATTAGTGAAGAAATGACTGTTAATTATTACTTTCATTAAATATTTTATGCTCTCCAATCATTTAGGCCTTTAGAGTTAAAGAAATTGCACACCAAAGGAAAGGGTTTTTTTTTTCTTTAATTCAGCAGGAAGCACTGTTTACATAATGAGCAGCATTCTTGGCTTTAATCAGTTTTCCCATTAGTATTTCAAGTGACCTTTGGTCTTTACACATCCGCAGAGTAGGATGGCATTGTGCTAAGCACATATTATCATTTTTATTGGCATCATTTCTAGATTCTAGAAGGCCCACTGCCAGCAAACACTGGTGACCTCTGTTTGCCTTTACAAGTACAACCTGATCGAGAGTAGTTTTGCTGGACCCTTTTTAAAAAATAAAACTTATCTGTTAAATTCAAGATATCATTGCATATTGAACAATGTGACTTATATGAAAGAAAATAGCAAGTCTCAAGGCCAGAGAATTGTTTGTAATAGATCTGCCTTTATATGTCATGTGTAGAGGAACAGCCAAGTAGAGATATATTCAAGGAAAAGAATACCATGGAATCCTTGACAGTAATTAATTCCAAAATTTAAAAGTTTTATCAACAAATGTTTTAGGAACCAGCTGTATACAAATTTTGTGATTTATATGAATGCAATTTATATATTTTATATAAAAACATGTGTAATTCATCCTGAAGGATTTAATAGCTATAAACATATACAACTGCAGTTTTAAAAATTATGGAATATAAAGTGTATGACAATGTTACCTTAAAACTAGTATAAAAGGCCAGGCGCGGTGGCTCACGCCTGTAATCCCAGCACTTTGGGAGGCCGAGGCGGGCGGATCGCAGGGTCAGGAGGTCGAGACCATGGTGAAACCCCGTCTCTACTAAAAATAGAAAAAATTAGCCAGGCGCAGTGGCGGTCGCCTATAGTCCCAGCTACTCGGGAGGCTGAGACCAGAGAATGGCGTGAACCCGGGAGGCGGAGCTTGCAGTGAGTCGAGATTGCGCCACTGCACTCCAGCCTGGGCGACAGAGTGAGACTCCGTCTCA
>NW_012105709.1:2501157-2522333 GCF_000951045.1 Mandrillus leucophaeus | reverse complement strand
GGAAGTCCAGAACTGAAGTACGTGGGTTCCCAAATATTTGCTATACATGGGTCTGATAAAGCAGTCATATCGGAAATACATGAAGAACTTCTACAAAAAAAAAAAAAAAAAAAAAAAAAAACTAGTATAAAAATGCAGTAGGTGTCACAAAGTGTGAATGGTACAGAAAGGGGGTCCAGTGCAGGGGGAAGGTTTAGTCCTGCACTCTTAAATTTGCAACTCTTAGATTTGCAAGGATCTGTCATTGTTTTGAGTCATCTCCACATCATTGTTTCCTTCTCCTTTGGTATTTCCCTACCAAAGTTGTTACTAGGAAGCATAACTGGCCAGGTGCAGTGGCTCATGCCTGTAATCCTAGCGCTTTGGGAGGCTGAGGAGGGAGGATTGCCTGAGACCAAGAGTTCAAGACCAATCAAGCCAACATAGACCCGTCTCTAAGAAAAAAAAAAAAAAAGGAAGCATATGTTCAGTTTCTAAAGTTAGTTTACTGGAGAATGAAAAAACTTTAAAGATTCTGTGGTGCTCCTCTATCATAGAGGGCAAGGTACGATGGTGTTGTTTTGTGTTTTACTGAAAGGCTGAGTATCACTATTTAACAGCTGAATTTAATAGTGACCACCTCACAAAATTAGTTAAAAGCTATATTCTGGATGCTGAATTTTATTTAGAATTTATCTTGTAATTATTCCAAAACAACTGATTTGTAAGCTATGATATAAAGAGAAATTCAGGAGATTTGACAAGAAATACAAGGGAAAGAAAAAAATAGAGATTAACTTGCTGAATAGAACGCTTATTGGTCCAAACCATTTTATGGGACAGATTTGATTTCCTGACAGCCTTATTCCTTAGTGAAACCTGCAGATGCTGGCAAGGAAACAATCAGAGAAGAAGGTAGATGTCCTGGATGGGACTTGAATCCAGTATTACTTTTAGGTATAAGTTAGTAAACATGTCAAGCTATTGGCATGGATGTGAAAGATGTATTGCTTTTTATTTTTCACACCATATTTTCTTTATACTTCTCTGAAAGAAAACAGCATCTATTTTCTGGAGTAGGGAAATGATCTAATTGTTTCACAGCTTTTTATGAGTTTATATTATTTATGAGTCTGCATTGTTTCAGATGTTAACTGGCTGACATCAGTCACCACAATCAAGAATGTAGTTTTATGAACTCAGTCTTACAATATTGGCTCCCAGCGTTCCCTCAATGTATTTATTATAATAAGGGAAGTAGCAAACCTCCTTCAGGAAAGCCAGCAACTTGATGTGATAAACAGGATGTTCTAGAACTGAAGATCTTAAGTGTAAAAATTACTGACAGTTTGCTTATTTTGGAGCACCAAACTAAAATAAAAGTGTGTACTTCTGACTGATACACGCGATTTTTTTTTTCTTTAAAAGGATGTAGGACCCCAAAGAAAAACCTTAGTGAGTTATGTGATGGCGTGCAGTATTGGAAACATTACTATCCAGAATCTGAAGGACCCTGTTCAAATAAAAATCAAACATACAAGAACTCAGGTAAGAAAATGCTCTCAATAGCATTTGGACAGAGGTGGACTGTTTAAGATACTAATGGGGCCTTTTTTTCTACATGTTAAAAAGTAACTGACCCTTTTTTGTGGAGTAGGACCCAGTTTTCCATAAAGAGAGAACAACTGGTCAGGTAGTGCTTTAAAGTCACAGTAAATTGAAGCAGCTGGAGAAGTTAGTTTTATCTAGGACTCAATAATCAGAAAGAGAAGGGAAGTGAAGAGAAGGACTTCTTTTTTTAAGATACAACATATATTGCTTCAAATAAATTAGATGCAGATGTAGTTGCACAATTCTGCCAATAGAGGTATTGTTGTTTCTTTGTTTTTCTGTGTATGAAAGAAACAGGGGAGGGTGGACTTATTTTTTGAGAGATTAGCAGTTGTTTAGTCTTTGCAAGTGTTGCTTTTCTTGTTGCTTCATTACCCTTGTCATCTGTTTGTTTCATAAAATTAGGTGGAAGTTCTTTATTGTCCCAGATGGCCCAAGAACAGGTTTTTCTCACTTTTCTAAAGGGCCGTCATCATGATTCTGCCATGTATTAGATAGGCAGGAAGGCAAGCCGGAAATGAGTGTGCTAAGGATTGAAAGCCAAGTCACCTAAGATCTAGCCTCCTATGTCACGAACCATCTTAGACTTCTGTGTTCAACACTTTGGCCTCCTTTGTTTCAGCCCTTTCATTCATGAAGGAAGATTTTTAAAAATTGTGCAACATGCATAATATAAAATGTATCATCTTAATCATTTTTAAGTGTACAGTTCGATAGCATTGTGTTCACATTGTTATGCAACCGTGACCACTATCCATCTCCCCAGCTGAAACTGTTCTCCCATTAAATACCCATTCCCTCTTCTCTCCTTTCAATAGCAACTGGCAATCATCATCCTACTTTCTGTCTCTTAATTTCACTACTCTAAATACCTCATATAAGTGGAGACATATAGTGTTTGTCCTTTGTGACTAGCTTATTTCATGGCACAATGTCTTCAAGGTTTATCCATGTTGTAGCATCTGTCAGAATTGACTTCCTTTTTAAGGCTGAAGAGTATTTCATTGTATGTATATACCAGATTTTGTTTATTCCTCCATCAATAGACGCTTGGGTTGCTTCTACTTTTTGGCTCTTGTGAATAATGCTACTGTGAGCATGAGTCTACAGGTGTCTCATCGAGTCCTTGTTTTCAATTTGTTTATGTAAATACCCAGACATAAAGGAGAATTTTGAAGATGATGTGAAATTTTAGTGTCAAGAGCTTTTCTAAATGCTTAGAATGAGAGTAGAATCAATATATTTAGTGATGGGACATTTGTAGTAACCTACAGGTAAATGAGTAGTTAGTGTGATTCCTCATGAGGTTAGAGTTGATTTTTGCTTGAATTCTCTATGGGAGAGAAGAAGATCCTGCCTGACATTTTTAGGTTGAATTGGCATGTTAATACTAATCTATTTCTTTGTGAAACCCTTTGTGTTTTTATTTTTTTTTTTTTGCCATATTTAAATCATGGCATTTTAAACACAATTTCACATGTTTATTCTTGTGTTAATATAGGAAGTGCATCATCCCATCTGTGCCTTCTGGGATCTGAACAAAAACAGTAAGTTTTAAAATACTGGTTGTCTTAATATAGATAACAACTGAATTTTAAACATTGTTAGACACCCCCATTTCCTTTAATTCCACCCCAAACCAGAGTGAGTCACAATGTAAGTGTAAATGGCAAATGAGTTACAAAGTTAGTTTAGGTAGCTTGGAAAGTCAGTTCTAATTTCTGTAACTTTTTAGTCATTGCAAGAAGAAATAGGCAGACTTCACTGTGTTTTCTTTCATTTTTTCAATTGAACAGCCTCTTTAACATCAGTTATTTGTAAAATACAGCATACAATTTTATTGCTACTTTTGACGAAAGTAGACGCGCACTTAATCTCATTCTTCTAAGACACATTTGAGGAGATTATTTGATATGTGTAAGGCAGACAATTTAAAATCCAGCTTCCAGACCTCTAGTTATGAGGGAGGTGAGAAGCTGACTAAAGGAATGTAAATATAGAAATGGTTATAATGGACATGTATTACTTGAAAAAGATGAACAGCCTGAAGCATTAGATTTGACAATCAAGAAAGGAACGCAAAATTAAGGGATGAATCAATCAGTAGGCATAAGGTGTTGAAATCTCTTTGAAAGGAAGTACAAATAAAGAAGCCTCTTCTGTTTGTCCCCTTGTGAGGATTATTGTGGCCAGATTCATTCTGATATCAATGCAGGCTGCTTTGCTGATGAAAACAGCCTGAAAAGGGTGAAAACTTTTTTTGATAGTCCTTGTCACAGCAAGACAGGTATTTTTTGGTGGAGGGGTTTAGTTGCATAATTTTGAGAAGATCTTTACTCATTTGCATAGTTAAAAGTATCACTTTATATCTTAAAATCTTTTTTAAATAAAAGGATTCAGTACATTGACAATATGTGTTACTCATATTCCGTTTTATACCGTAAAAGTCAGATAAGGTGGGTTCAAGCCATTTACTATCAGTTACCACCAGTAATGATTGCTGTGTACATAAATAGCACATTCCAAGAAAGCAAACTTTCTTTGTTATTATGTCTTCACGAAAATGTAGATTAACCCTCAGAAAAAAATTGTTGGTTCATTAGTGTGTAATGTATTCGAAGAGGAGTATTCTTTATATGGAAGTTCATTTTAAAATATGTTAAAAATTAAACTTGAATCAAGCATTTGTGGAACTCTCGAGTTTGAACCCACTGATTAGATCACCTCTAACTGCCCACCCAGAACTAACATTTGACGATTGTAGGAATCCAAATTTTTCTAAGCATTGAAAGCTTTCATAATGGTATCCATTTTATAGATAAATTCTATATGGCAGAAGAGACTGAGGCAAATTTCTCTATAGAAGGTCTCATCCATTATAGAGAAGACACTGACCTGTTGTTTTCACACCATTTGTTGATTCCTTCAACAGAAAGTTTTGGAGGGTGGAACACGTCAGGATGTGTTGCACACAGAGATTCAGATGCAAGTGAGACGGTCTGTCTGTGTAACCACTTCACACATTTTGGAGTTCTGATGGTAAGGGGGGGATTTCTAAGCTTGTTTTGACATGCTATAACTGTGGATGGCATACTCCTTTTTGTATGTATTTTTAGATTATGTATTTTGGGAATTATTTCCTGATTAGTTTTCATCTGTACCATGAATCTTAATTCTTAATAAAGAATCTAATTAGCAAAGATCACATATTAAAAATACGTGAAAGTAATTATACAAAAGAACGTTCTCCCTTTTTTTTATCCTGTAGCATTAACAGTGATGATAAATAATCTCAGAAACATGAAAATCCCCATGAAACTTTTTAATTAAGAGAGAAACAGTATCAAGGAGATGGACAGGGAGACAAGTGGGGGAGAGAGAGAAAGTTAAAGAAGAAAATACTGGGTGTTCCTAACGTGGAAGGGAATTGTGAATAGTGTGATCAAAAAAAATTTTTCTTATGTTATCACTCACTCAATGTATTTGAACGTTACTTTGTACCTGGTACTGCACCACGTGATCTCCCTCCTAGAGATTGCAGTTTGTTAGGACAGACTAGTGTCAAGGGTTAGAATGGAGACTTCAGAGCTGCAAGAGAGATGATGGTTATGATGTTTCTGTCACTCTTAGGCCTCTATATTATTCTTTCCTTCCTTCTTCCACGCTTCTGTTTTATCTTATTAGCCAGCTTGCCATACAGTTTTAAACAAAAATTAGATTGCATCATTGTATTTTTCTTATCTCACCAAATTTTAAGATGCACCACACATCCAGCGACTTGTTTGAACTCATCCATAGATTTATACCTTTACCTTTTATCCGGTATACTTGTGATTTTGCAGACACTTTTCTGGTCTTTAAGGTACACTCTGGGTTGTAGCATAGCCTTTATTTCTGTATGGTTTTCATAAAGGGACCAAACCACATTTGTTTTTTAATAGGAGATAGGAGTAATGTAAGCTGAGGCAACAAAGCTTTTCAAATTAGAATCACAGACGTCAGGTTTTGTTTATTCCCGCCTTTAAATCTTGCACCCTTCCTCCTGTGGGGACTGGGAGGAAGCCGTGAGGATCTGTGGGATGTAGTATTTGGCTTATGAATCTAGTCAGCCTATGTAAATGGCCATTGTCATGGCAACCTTGCAAGTTGTAATTTTCCTGACAATCAAGTACATAAATGCTCTGTGGAATAAGAACAAGTCATTTAAAAAGGTGACGAATCATAAAAGATACCTTTTTAACTATCTAAATACAAGTATTTTGCTTTTGCTGCCAAAGCATGAAAATGAACAATTAACTGTTGCATGTTTTCCTTACGTAATTATAAAACAAAGTTCCGCTTCCTTCCATGTTCTCTTTTCTGCAAAAGTGATAGCAGACATTCTTTCAAAGACCACTTATTTTTCATGATCACTCATTCAGCTATGTAAGCTTTAGCTTAATTCATTTAAATATTTCAACTGTGTGCATGTTGTAAGTCTAATATTAAATAGATAACCGTAACAAAATTTAGTCTTCAGAGATGATTTATATGCAGCCAGAGTTTGCCTGCCCATGACTTCACATGGCCAGTTCCTTCATATATTGTCTAAATTGTATTATGAGTTTGTAATTACGTATTTTTTTTTCTGCTGCCATCTGATTGAATGGTTAAGTTTATGTATATGTATATATATGAAGATAAGCATCGTTCATGCTATCTTTCCATTTTCCACCTTGTCTGTTTTTGTAATATTAAAAATTGCTGGTAGAAAATCTTTTCAGAATGTATCCTTTTTGGTGTTGTTCTCTTATCTTTTCAGTTTTTCCAGACCAGCAAGATTTTGTTAAGAGTTTTTCTTGACTTAGAAACTCTTTATTCACTTGTATAAGATACTCCCAGAGTCTGCATTGTCCCATGACACATTCACCAATTCACCATATGAGATGCTAAAACAGTGCACCTCATACCTATAATTATATCTTCTGATCTACAAATATTTTCAGAATTTAATGTCTTCTGCTACAGTTCTTTGTACTAAAACTGGCTTTCATGAAGATTAGTACATTTTCATATTGGCTATATCATAAAAGTTTTCGTATTTTCATTCTCTAAAAGAACAAAACAACATGAAATTGTGTATAAATCTGTATCAATAAACAGCCTTATTTAGTTTCTATTTGAAATTCTGGATTTAATTGTGATTTGCAAGTCATAGGTTTTTCAAGGATTTGTGACACATCACTTGGCAATCTCTCAAAACCATGATTCATCTCTCTGGGCTGATGAATCATTGGTTGAGGTAGCCTATCTGTGAGTCAAGGGGCACCGACTCAAACCCCATCCCATGTACCTTGGGTGTCCTGTGTTCTCCCAGTGTTTTAAGGGATTCCTGGGATAAGAAGATAGGGGAAGCCCCCTCAGACTCTGAGCCTTTGCTTCTGCTGAATTCCATCACTTTGTACATTGCTTGATGTCGCAGAGATACTGTACCTGTTCTTTACTGCATCAGTGAAACCTGAGACTAACCCACATTTCTTTCTCTCCATCTCTCTCTCTCTCTCTCTGTCTCTCACACACACACACACACACACACACACACACAAATTAAGGCCTGTGTGTGAGTAGCAGATTTTATTGGCATTTCGATGAAAATTAAAGACAATTCACATATAGAAGGAAAAATCATAAACATTTTCTCCATAATTTAAAACATAAAAGTTTACACTAGATATTCAATACATCCCTTCTCTAAGAACACTCCATTTTTGAACATCTGTATAATGGAGGTACCTTTTTCCTCCAACCAGGATTGAGTGATTGGTCTTACCTCAAGATTTATTCCTATCCCAATCCCCCATTTAAGGAGAAAGATTTTCCTACCAAGTCCAGACTTTGTAAGTCTCCCTTAGCACATTGAAATTAATAGTTTATATTAATACACTGGAAAGTATTTACTTCTTTCCACTCCACAACAGCTCCGAACAATTTAAATTATATCCTTTCAGTACTATAGGAATAAAAAAGTCTATGATCCCCAAAACTCTTAGTGGCATCTCATTTATGAAAATAAAGACTGTCCCACCTCATACATACCAAGCATTGAAATGACCAGGATTAGGAGCCTCCGCACCACCCGTAGAGCATGGCAGTCACCGCACCAGCACACCCTCTGGCTGAGCTACTCGCTACCTGGCAAGGAACCTAAAGTCTTGAGGGTTTGACCGTATAGACTACCAGGGTCTCCATTTGAACTGGTGCCCCAAGCCCTGCAATTGTTAGGAATAGGCCTGATGGTTTATTATGCAAGGCAACCATCTCCTCTCCAGTTTCTGTTGACGGTCCTGGTGGTTTTGATCTTCAGGTTATACCGGTGTGCAAAAAGCTTGGGAAAGAAGGTAATGATGAAAAACAATGTGTAACCGCTTACAGAAGTAATGTTTCTTTTTTTTCTTTTATTTATTGATTGAAAATAATATAATAAATGGAAATTTTAATATTGATTTACACTGTTGGTTTTAGTCCCTGAGAGTAAGCTGCTCTAATGTTAACAGTGAACTTTCTGGTGAAACAGAACCATTCTCATGAGAAGAGAGATTCTTACAGCTGCTTCCCATGTTTTATGTAGGACCTTCCAAGAAGTGCCTCACAGTTAGATGCAAGAAACACTAAAGTCCTCACTTTCATCAGCTATATTGGGTGTGGAATATCTGCTATTTTTTCAGCAGCAACTCTCCTGACATATGTTGCTTTTGAGTAAGTATTTTTTTAATCTGCCAAACCCTTTGCTAACTGTTCCAAATGTGAATAAGAAAATTGCCTCGGCTTTGAAAAACATTTATACACTGTAGGGTGGTTCAATGCTAATGTTCATGTTTCTCATAAAATATATTATGCAACATGAATTTTCTAGCTATAGAATTTTAATTTATAATTACTGTATTTCTATTTAAAAAATGCATTTGAATCTGTTAGAAATGATTAACATTTAAGTAAGTAAAAATTATATAAGGTGCTTTCTGTATTGCAAAACATGAAAACATTTGTTTTATAATCTTATAAAATTAGTCCTGAAAAAATTTTTTTAAGATCTTTAACTCATTAGAAATCAAGAAGGTTCAAATAATTTAGGGAAATTATATTTTAATAAAAATGTCATTCTTATAACTCTAGAATTTTTCCTGGATTAAAAAAAATTCTGTTGAAACCCAACTGGGAATTGTATAAACAATTGGAAATAATTTTGAAGTGAATTAATATTTTTAAAGTCTTTATAACTTGCCAAATACTCATAAATATCCTTAGCCCCTCCTTTTAGCAGAACCACATCAGAAAGGTGGTGCTACCTATCTTATTGCAGGGTTGTGTAAGATATGAATTTATACAGGTCTGTGCTTAAAAGATTGATATACAGTATTAGTTCTGTCATAGATTCCTTTTTTCATTTTTTAGGAAATTGCGAAGGGATTATCCCTCCAAAATCTTGATGAACCTGAGTGCAGCCCTGCTGTTCCTGAATCTCCTCTTCCTCCTAGATGGCTGGATCACCTCCTTCAATGTGGATGGACTTTGCATTGCTGTTGCAGTCCTGTTGCATTTCTTCCTTCTGTCAACCTTTACCTGGATGGGGCTAGAAGCAATTCACATGTACATTGCTCTAGTTAAAGTATTTAACACTTACATTCGCCGATACATTCTAAAATTCTGCATCATTGGCTGGGGTAAGCCTCTTCAATTTTTTTTGGCTTTGTTTTTCCCTCATGAAAATTACCAGATTCTCATAGGAAAAATTCTTATTTAAAAAAAAATAGCACCATTAAGAGGAACCTCAAAATTGTGAATGCCATGGACTAGCTATACATAGCCTAAGGAAGGGACATCTTCACAACTTTATTTTTTAAAACTCATCAACAGCACTCACTATATACACGAGTAAAGGAAAAGCCCTCACTCCTGAGTCACCACAAACTTATTTCCTGAGCCCAGAGCCAGCCCACCCAAGTCTGAAGAAGCAGCTGGCAGGCAGTGGTGCCTTTCCCATGATGCTTTAAAATACAAAGGCCAGCTCAGATGGCTAGTTACACTCATCCCCAGACACATGCCTATGTCTTGGAAACCAGAGAAAGAATGTTGTTCTTGCGTGTGCAACCAGAATACTTACAGGATTATTGCCTTGAACTTTTTGTAATAACATGAGTCCTCAGTCAGACATAGGTGGTTGAATTAACCTGTCTGAGATCTTCTGTTGTGCTCCTTTGTTTTTGCAAGTTTCATATTGAGTCAGGCATTTTAGAGCTTTCTCACAGGTCTGTTTCAGATGGAAATATAAAAGTGAGAGATATTTTCAAGACCTTCAAAACCACCTCAGGAGGCAATAAGCGCACTCTTTGGAGACCTGGCACGCCTGCCATAGAATTTCCCCACTGAAATATACATGGAAATACTTAATCTCTGGAGACAGAAGGCTACAAAGACTTTATAACCCCCTTGCTTTTCCTCCCCTTTTTCTAAAGAGTTTTCTTTACATAGAAGGAGGCAGAATAGGCTATAATGACCTTGTCTGCCTAAACTCTGCCAGTCTTAATTAATGAAACCACATTCACTAGTGCTAGATTTGATACAAATCAGGTTCTGGTTTTCTAGTGAGTCCCACTAAGCAAACAGAATTTTATTTAAATATCTGTCATTTAAGAGTAGGTTTGGATTGTTGCCGGTTAGAGTTGGACATTGAACCCCAAGGAGGGGATTATGTTGTTAACCAAGTTGCCATTTCTAAGAAGTTTGAATCTGAGATATGGAATGTTGACTTGCTTGCATTTCTCTTCTTTTCATCTCTCTTCTTTACATTTCATTAGCCGTCTTATGAAGCAGTTTCAGATGCTTCAAAAGAGTTTGTGTCATGGTGTTTTTCTAACAGGTTTGCCTGCCTTAGTGGTGTCAATTGTTCTAGCGAGCAGAAACAAAAATGAAGTCTATGGAAAAGAAAGTTACGGGAAAGAAAAAGGTGATGAATTGTAAGTAATAAAAACTTTTTGTGATGAGTAGATATCCTTTGTTTCCTGAAACTTAGCATTAGTTAATTTCCATGCCAATAACAGGGCTTTCATTTTAAAAGGTTAATGTTTATTCGCATGACTGCCAAAGTCTCTGCTACACCACAGATTAATTCAGTTGAATGCCCTGAAATGTTTGAGACACTTTTTCGTATTAACATTGTACTCTGTCATATGGAAGAATTGAGAAAATGCCTAAGACTCTGTTTTTTTAGCCTCGGAAGACCCATTCTATTTCAGAAGATTTCATAACACTCTCACCTCCTCAGACTCACCCACATCTTCAAGAGAGTTAAATAGCAGTATCAGACAGAGAGTGAATGATTCAATGCCAATGGGAATGTTATGTCGAAATTTAGAGAATGGAGAGATCAGCAAGTTCTTAAACAATTTTGAAAGTTCTTTTCAGATTGTGAGATCATTGAGATTAAGGTTTTTGTATTGTTCAGTTTGGGCAGTTACTGCTCTCATATTTTATTAATCCACCATGGGTACTCAATTAAATATATGCTGATTGAAACAATTACTGAATGAATAAAGAGCCTATTTCTGAAATGGGACCCACAATGCCACATATCTGTGCACATTTCATGGATGGATAACATTTACAACAGCTGGATGCAGTGGCTCACCGCTATAATCCCAGCACTTTAGGAGGCCATCCTGGGTGGATCACCTGAGGTCAGAAGTTTGAGACCAGCCTGGCCAACATGGCAAAATCCCATCTTTACTAAAAATACAAAAATTAACTGGACATGGTGGTACACGCCTGTAATCCCAGCTACTGCTCGGGAGGCTAAAGCAGGAGAATCATTTGAATCTGGGAGGCAGAAGTTGCAGTGAATTGAGATCGTGCCATTGCACTCCAGCCTGGGCGACAGAGTGAGACTCCATCTTAAAAACAAACAAACCCACTTACATCACTTATCCAATCTCTGTCCCATTCCTTCACAGTCTTCCCTTCTCATATATTTGTAAAGTGGCACTCGAAAGACCCCACAAGAACTAGGGAAAAATAATGGGGTTAGGTCAGGAATTCCAGAATTTTAGAAGAACTTCTATGTGTAACAGAAACGTTAGCTCTAGGGACAATCTGTATTGTTTCAGGGACATTTATAACAACATACGTTAAAAGTAGAAATCAATAAATAATTTCTAAATAAAAGAATTTAGAAGTATGTTCATCAACTCATTCAGAACTTTAAAGTACCATTTAGTAAACTACTATACCATTAGGAAATTTCATTCGTTGATAATTTACTGTATTCAAGAATCATGTTAGTTTCTAGAATTCAAAGATGTGCAGGACAGCTTTTGCCTTTGTGGAGATTTTGTTCCAACGTGGAAGACATGGCCCAGAATAATAACCATTTGTGCTAGAATTTCAAGATGAATTACTAGAATTTCAAGATGAATGTAATTGCTTTAAATCATTTATCCAATTTTCGAGGTGTCTTAAGAATTTCCATAGAATTGATTAGGCACTAGGACATCTGCAAATTGTATTATTTGACAACTTTGCATATCATACAGTTTTAAAATTTCTTTCATCTACTATCCAGTCTATATATTCTAAGTATCAAGTATCTTCTTCTCCATATCACTGGGATGTTTTGTAATCATTGTAAGCTATGTAATTGTGCATGACAAGCATCTGTATATTAATCTCAATTATAATAAGGTCTTGCCTCATCTACAGCAATGATATTAGTAGCAATTATTTTACCACAGTAACAAACTCACAACTAGTTGTGACTTAAGTGAGTAGGAGTTTACTCTGCACATGACAAGAAACACGGTAGTGGCAATCACTGGTATTGATTTTGTGGCTAAAAATGTCAAGGCCAACAACTCTGCAGGTGGCTTGACCACTGTGTCATTGGACAGAAGATGCTGGCTGCAGCTCCATAGCTCACTTGCACGTTTGAAGCAGGAAGAAGGAATAAGGGCCTTGCCAGTTGAGTCTACCAGTAATAGCTCTCCCAAAAATCCTTTGGCAGACTTCTACTTTCATATCACTTTATAAAACGATGTCATACGGCCACTCGTTAAATACAAAGGAGACCAAAAATGAGTTTTTAAATTTCCCATTCTTAGTGTACAGGCACCCAAGAGAAAAGGAAGTTAGACATGGCTTGGAGCAAGTCAACCAAAGTGTTTTCATATCAACTCAGAATTCAGGAAGCCACCTTGTCTTCTTTGTCTACCTAGATAGTAAGACAATGGCCATCCAAAAACAAATGAACAAAAGACCTATGAAGAGATTGAATAAGAAACTGAGGTCTAAGAAAGTAAAGTGACTTTCTAAAGGCATTTGAGAGGAAAATCTGCAGTAGCCCAAACTAAGCTGAGAAGAGTCTTAGGTAAACAGGACATGGTAATACATCTTTTTTCTTTCTCATTTCTTTTTTCTTAAGCTGTTGGATTCAGGATCCAGTCATATTTTATGTGACCTGTGCTGGATATTTTGGAGTCATGTTTTTTCTAAACATTGCCATGTTCATTGTGGTAATGGTGCAGATCTGTGGGAGGAATGGCAAGAGAAGCAACCGGACCCTGAGAGAAGAAGTGTTAAGGAACCTGCGCAGTGTGGTTAGCTTGACCTTTCTGTTGGGCATGACGTGGGGTTTTGCATTCTTTGCCTGGGGCCCCTTAAATATCCCCTTCATGTACCTCTTCTCCATCTTCAATTCATTACAAGGTAAGATAAATTGTACATGAATAGTCTCTGCTTTCTAATTTTGTCATATTAGCAAGCAGCTTCACTTTTGGACAGATGCCATGTTAAGTTTCTGCGTCACTATTTCAAGTGCTGAATATAGTTCCAGGTGCACTGTGGTCACTTGTTAAAAGGGTCTTGAATAGATAAATGAGGTAGAATGTTAATTCTGCCTTTTTATCAGTGATATATCCCAAGCACCTAGAACACTGTACCTGGCAGACAGTAGGTACTCCATAAATGCATATTATTTCATGAATGAATATGGAGCAAGGGAAGTATCTAGCTGAGAACTGAACAGGGAATTTAAAGGGATACACAGACAAGTTACCTTCCTCACAGTTTTGCTGAATGTTGGTGCTCTTTATAGATCCTTGTCCCCTGTAGATTTACCATTGATGGCCAGAAGAATTTTTAGAGTCTATGTAAGAACAGTAGCAGTTCACCTTGATTTTTGGTTCCTTTGATTTCAGAATAAATACCAACACTGTAGTTTAGAAACTTTTATCTTTTTATGAGATATATTGAACTTTTCACAGTTCAGCAATTCAACAAACATTTGTCAATGATCTGCTTTGCATAAAAATACTGGGCTTCCTTCAAAGAGCTTGCAGTCATACGTCTTATTCCATAATACATACCATAGTGTACTCTATAATAAATTTAACTTTTAAGCTTAAGTGAATATAAATTGTCTTTTTAGATCATTAAATGGCATTCTTTAAGATTTTGTGAATATACCCTGTACTGTTGATGAAATGCCTTAATGTGCAGAAGCACCATGAGGTCAACACTCCAAAAGAAATTAGAATGCTTGGAATGTTTCTGAGTAGAGCAGTGCAAATGGCTTGACTGAAGCTATTGGTCTTGCAGTTGTAGATGTCTGGGGAAGAAATTGCTGAATATATCTGAGCTGGGGTGGAAAGCAGATTTGTATTACGCACCAAATGAGGTGCCAAGGTGGGTACTCCCTGCAGGTGTGTTTTAAGAAAGTCTGTACTTACCTGCAGGGGACAGTTGGTTACTGCCTATCTCCCATGCTCTTCCACTAGCTTATGAAGTGCAAAAAATAATTGTCACATGGTAGGTGCTTAATGATTGGCGAATTAATGGATTGCTAGATGGAGAAAGAGGCTTTGGGGACGGCCTAATCCAATCTGAGATGCCTCTGGCATAAATACGTATTAACTACTTCAGCAAATTTTATTCAGGTTCATTGTCTTATAACAAAGGAAATATGCAGATTCGCTATCTTTAGTCAATAGAATAATAAGCCTTAAGTGCAACTCCAAAAATTGGAAAATGAGTATGTAGCATATAAATACATCTTTATTGGGATCTAGCTCTATAAAGTGAGTATTCCTCTATTTACTCTCTTCTATAATATACAACATAAAAGTGCCTGAATAAATATTGACAAAAGTATCCGTTAACATTAGAAATTCCATGGTTTTATATTTCAGGATTGTACATAAAAGGCACATTGATCTGCCAGCCCAACCTTGGTTTTGCTTTTAGAATTTCCTGGCAGTTTCAGTAACCTTCAACAGCTATAGTTGTCTGTTCAGCTCTGTTTCCATTAATGAGAATTGGGATGTTTTATTTTTCCCAGCATGGGTCCCCTGTCAGGAGGGAAAAATGTTGTAAACCATCATCAACTCAGTGTTCTTCATAAATCATTGACTTTTAAGACTAATTTTAAATCATATAAATGCAGAACAGATTTCAGCACATTTAGTTATATTAAAACACCTCCCAGAAAGAAAATTTAAATTAAAAGGCAGTGATGCAGAGCACAGGAGTCTACCAACAATTGCTTGCTGCCCAGGCTTGTGCCAAAACTTCTTAGGATGCTATGGAAATGTACCTAATGGTTTTTATCATTGAGTCATTTTCAGAACCTTCCAAGAGAGCCTTTGTTGTTAGAAGTATATGCTTTGTTAAAAGAAGCCTGTAGAATTCAGACAGCTTAAAGAAATGATTCAGTGAATGCAAAATGAACTCAGGTAGTAAGGAGGCAAACTACATTTTATCTAATTTTTTCTTTTTGATATTTGTCATTCCAGCAAAAATCATGATGTGGTCCCTCTGTCTCATGGAATTTATATTCAAGTAGGGGAGACAGGTTAATTAAATATATTGCTCTATCAAAATTACCATGTGACATTGAGAACATTTTACAAAAAAACATGATATCTAAGCTGCAATCAGGAGGATCGATAGGAATTAACTAGGTGAAAGATGGGAGTAAGAGTAGGAAGAAGAATATTTGAGATACTGGGCATTTCATGTGCAAAAAATCTGCTGTAGTTGGTGATTACAATGTATATTCAAGGTATTAAAAGGAAACTCATATATCCTGAGAACACCAAAGGGGCAGGATAGTGACAAAGCAGAGAGGCACAACAGAGAGGCAAGGACTAGACCAGAAGGCTCTGTATTTCAATCTTTACAAACATAATAGGAAGTCTTTGAAAGGTGGAGTGACATGGGGGGTGACATGATTCAATGTGCACTTTGTAAAGATAAAGCTGGACATAATGTAGTGAACGGATTAGAGTTGCCCAGTAGTATCTGTAGGCAGAGCAGGTAGGAGGAGACTCTCACAGTGTTTGGGGAAGAGGTGATCCAGTATTTTAGACTGTGGTGGGGATGGGAGAGCTAGAGAGATGTGCACAGAGCCAAGGGAAATTTAGGAAGCATGCTGCTACAAAATACTCATCATTGATTTGCTCATTAAACTCTTACTTTTCTAGAATGATTAGAGTAAGGAGTCTTCTTGTTAATACAATATTATAGTTAATGGATGCCTGTCATTATAATATTTAACAATGGCTAAAGCTTTAGAATGCAGAGCAACATCCTGAAAGCTAAAACCATGCTAAACATATTTTAGTCCTTCTTAGATTTAGCTTGCAGGGGAGCACCTTAAAGTCAGCAGGGTCACCATGTAATGTTATGGAGGTGAGATGTGTGGGAGCAAGTGTTTGAGCTGGGTCTGTTGTGGTGTCAGGGCATGTATTAATTCGTTTTCACACTGCTGATAAACACATACCCGAGACTGGGCAATTTACAAAAGAAAGAGCTTTAATTGGACTTACAGTTCCACATGGCTGGGGAAGCCTCACAATCATGGCGGGAAGCAAGGAGGTGCAAATTGCATCTTATGTAGATGGCAGTAGGCAAAGAGAGAGTTTGTGCAGAAAAACTCCAATTTTTAAACACATTAGATCTTGTGAGACTCATTTACTATCAGGAGAACAGCCCAGGAAAGACTTGCCCCCATAATTCAATCACCTCCCACTGGGTTCCTCCCATGATGCTTGGGAATTGTGGGAGTTACAATTCAAGATGAGATTTTGGTGGGGACACAGCCAAACCATATTATTCCACCTCTGGCCCCTCCCAGATCTCGTGGCCTCACATTTCAAAACCAATCATGCCTTCCCAACAGTCCCCCAAAGTCTTAACTCATTTCAGCATTAACTCTGAGTCCACGGTCCTATGTCTCATCTGAGACAAGGCAAGTCCCTTCCACCTGTGAGCCCGTAAAATCAAAAGCAAGTTAATTACTTCCTAGATGCAATGGGGGTACAGGCATTGAGTAAATACTGCCATTCCAATGGGAGAAATTGGCCAAAAGAAAGGAGCTACAGGTCCACTGCAAGTCCAAAATCCAGCAGGGCAGTCAAATCTTAAGGTTCTAAAACGATCTCCTTCAACTCCATATCTCACATCTGGGTCACACTGATGCAAGAGGTAGGTAGGTTCCCATGGTCTTGGGCAGCTCCATTCTCATGGCTTTGCAGGGTGTAGGCTCCCTCGCAGCTGCTTTCACAAGCTGACATTGAGTGTCTACAGCTTATTCACACACACAGTGCAAGCTGTCAGTGGATCTACCGTTCTGGGATCTGGAAGATGGTGGCCCTCTTCTCACAGCTCCACTAGGTGGCACCCCAGTAGGGACTCTGTGTGGGGCTCTGACCCCACATTTCCCTCTGTACTGCCCTAGCAGAGGTTCTCCATGAGGGCCTCACCCCTGCAGCAAACTTTTGCATGGGCATCCAGGCATTTCATCTTCTGAAATCTAGGCGGAAGTTCCCAAACCTCAATTCTTGACTTCTGTGCACCCACAGGCTCAACACCACATGGAAGCTGCCAAGGCTTGGGGCTTCTACCCTCTGAAGCAACAGCCCAAGCTGTACCTTGGACTCTCTTAGTGGCGGCTGGATCAGCTGGGACACAGGGCACCAAGTCCCTAGACTGTACACAGCATGGGGACCCTGAGCCTGGCCCACGAAACCACTTTTTCCTCCTAGGCCTCCAGGCCTGTGATGGGAAGGGCTGCTGCAAAGATCTCTGACATGATCTGGAGACATTTTCACCATTATCTTGATGTTTAACATTTGGCTACTCATTACTTATGCAAATTTCTGCAGCTGGCTTGAATTTCACCTCAGAAAATGGCATTATCTTTTCTATAGCATTGTCAGGCTGCAAATTTTCCACTTATTTTCTCTGTTTCCCTTTTGAAACTGAATAGTTTTAACAGCACTCAGGTCACCTGTTGAATGTTTTACTACTTAGAAATTTCTTCTGCAAGATACCCTACATCATCTCTCTCAAGTTCAAAGTTCCACAAATCTCTAGGGCAGGAGCAAAATGCCACCAGACTCTTTGCTAAAACATAGCAAGAGTCACCTTTGCCCCAGTTCTCAACCAGTTCCTCATCTCCGTCTGAGACCACCTCAGCCTTGACCTTATTGTCCATACCACTATCAACATTTTTGTCAAAGCCATTAAAGTAAGTCTCTAGGAAGTTTCAAACTTTCCCACATTTTCCTGTCTTCTTCTGAGCCCTCTAAATGGTTCCAACCTCTGCCTGTTACCTAGTTCCCAAGTTGCTTCCACATTTTTGGGTGTCTTTTCAGCAGCACCTTACTTCTGGTACCAATTTACTGGATTAGTCTGTTTTCACACTGCTGATAAACATGTACCCAAAACTGGGCCATTTACAAAAGAAAGAGGTTTAATTGCTCTTACAGTTCCATGTGGATGGGGAAGCTTCACAATCATGGCAGAGGGCAAGAAGGAGCAAGTCACATCTTATGTGGATGGCAGCAGGCAAAGAGAGAGCTTGTAAAGAAAAACTCCCATTTTTAAAATCATCAGATCTTATGAGACTCATTCCCTATCACAAGAATAGCCCAGGAAAAACCTGCCCCTATAATTCAATCACCTCCTACTGGGTTCCTCCTGTGATGTGTGAGAATTGTGGGAGTTACAGTTCCAGATGAGATTTGGGTGGGGACACAGCCAAACCATATCAGGGCATATACATTACTTTTGATAGATTTCTTGTCATATTTGTTTATGTCTTCAAAACTTTGACTCAAGCATATTAAAAAATCCATTTAATCTTTCAGGATTCTTGGAAATATATGAAGTGGTATGTATAAACACATATACATGTGTAATTATATGGGTACTCACATAAATTGGAAGAGTCTATATATAAAATTTTATATATGCTTTATTTTCATTTTTATGTTTTATATTTTTATTTCTAGCATGTGTTTTTATTTTTATGTATAATTATAACTGTATAATTTAATTGCCAAAAATTATGTTAAATGGGTATCAGAAAATTGTTACTATCTGTTTGATTATAAAAATTTTACCTACTTAAATAAGCAAATGACGTCATAAATTGAATTACGGCTGAAACCAAATTTATTATTTTCTAATTATCCACAGGATAATGCTTTGGTCTTTTAATTTTACCAACAGTATTAGTCAGTTTTCACATTGCTATAAAGAACTTCCTTGAGACTGGGTAATTTATAAAGGAAAGAGGTTTAATTGACTCACAGTTCCACATGGCTGGGGAGCCCTCAGGAAACTTACAATCATGGCAGAAGGGGGAGCAGGCACATCTTACATGGCAGCAGGCAAGAGAAAGCGTGTGAAGGAAGAACTGCCAAACACTTATAAAACCATTAAATTTCATGAGAACTCACTCATTATCACAAGAACAGCATGGGGGAACCATCCCCACGATCCAGTCATCTCCCATCAGGTCCCTCCATTGACATTTGGGGATTATGGGAATTACAGTTCAAGATGAGATTTGGATGGGAACACAGAGCCAAAGCATATCATCTACTTAATTTGATTAAGTTACAGAGTAAGCATTTTGTTGATTTTTTTCCTGCAAAAATTAAAAGATAAATGTACCTTCTCTTAACATACTTGAATTACACATCTGTCTGCTTTTGCTATTTTTGCTGTTTTCCAGGGTAAAACAGGCATATCACTGTATTAAAATTTTTAATTTTTTCTAAAGAATACAAGCAGAAAATTTTGTGGTATACAAATTGCTATGCAGCAGAGAGTATTCTATTTCCATTCAAAAAAGAGCTATTACTAACTATACATTAAATGAGTAGAGGATAATATAATCTCTTACCCTTATTCAGCATAAGTAATTTAGAGAAATGCATATTATTATTATTGTATTGGTAAACTAAGAAAATTAAGTCAAAGTATGAGATGAAATATGCTAAATGTCAATGAAGTGTCACTTGCCACTGGAGGCTGAGGTTAGGGGCCTCACAAAAGTCGAGCTGTTACATAATCACATGTATAATACACATATTGAATTGGTGCCAAGGTAAAGAGATGACCCACCAATTCAATCCCTCACAAGTGAAACATCAGGTTGGCTGAGACATTACACGCTGCAAGGAAATAAATTACTCACCCTTTGGCAGGGCATTTTGTGCCACAGAGAAATAATTTTCTAAAGGGCACCTTGGTAGTATGAAAGGAGGATTTAAGAAGTTTCCAGAGAGAGCCATAAACCCTTCAAGATCCCCAGCCACATAGCCAGCTGACTGTGTCTGTGTGACAAATGAAAACAGAAGCTGTTTAAAGATTTGGACACAGGCTACTCAGGAGCTCAGAGGTCACCTAGACTAATATGGTCAAAAATCAGTGGTACCTAGAGTATGTGGCTACTTCCCAAATATCTGCTATAACTCGTTTTTAACCAATTTTTCCCATCAAAACTCCAGAACTGATCAGGTACAGTGGCTCACGCATGTAATGCCAGTGCTTTGGGAGGCCAAGGCAGGAGGGTTTCTTGAGACCAAGAGTTCAAGACCCACCTGGGCAATTTGGTGATACCCTGTCTTTACAAAAATGAAAATAGAAAAACTAGGTGCAGTGGTGTGCCTGTATTCCTAGCTACTCAGGAGACTGAGGCAAATCGATTGCTTGAGCCCAGAAGTTCAAGGTTACAGTGAGCTATGATCATGTTACTGTACTCCAGCCTGGGCGACAGAGTGAGGCCTTGTCTCGGCGTGGGGGGCGGGGGGGGAAACGAAAACAAAAAACCTGCCAGAGTATGTTGTGCTTGTGACCTGATTAAAACACCAGTCATTACTACCCACTCTAATGCATCTCACATCCCTGAAGTTATCTATATCTGCAGTCTTCTCTTTAATTGTATTTCTGGATATTTATTATCCAAGGGAAGAAAAAAAGTCAACTTAGAATATTTATCCAGTTTGTTGATGATAATTCTGCTGAAAGTGTCAGTGGTCTTTAGTTGCTGAAGAACTCTAAGAGGTGAGGACCCAAGGTTGTCTGTTTCCCCCCTCTCTACCTAGATGCTTCAAAGGGACTTTTTAGAACACCAAGTACATTATAATATGCATTGCCTTGAATTTTACTGTATAGTAGTATCCAAGGAAACTGTTTCTAGAAATTCTTTAACTTTTGATAACCAGAAAGATATGAGAACATCCCTTTGGCTACTCATTTTACATTTG
>NW_012105709.1:2499009-2499612 GCF_000951045.1 Mandrillus leucophaeus | reverse complement strand
AAACCATATCAGGGCATATACATTACTTTTGATAGATTTCTTGTCATATTTGTTTATGTCTTCAAAACTTTGACTCAAGCATATTAAAAAATCCATTTAATCTTTCAGGATTCTTGGAAATATATGAAGTGGTATGTATAAACACATATACATGTGTAATTATATGGGTACTCACATAAATTGGAAGAGTCTATATATAAAATTTTATATATGCTTTATTTTCATTTTTATGTTTTATATTTTTATTTCTAGCATGTGTTTTTATTTTTATGTATAATTATAACTGTATAATTTAATTGCCAAAAATTATGTTAAATGGGTATCAGAAAATTGTTACTATCTGTTTGATTATAAAAATTTTACCTACTTAAATAAGCAAATGACGTCATAAATTGAATTACGGCTGAAACCAAATTTATTATTTTCTAATTATCCACAGGATAATGCTTTGGTCTTTTAATTTTACCAACAGTATTAGTCAGTTTTCACATTGCTATAAAGAACTTCCTTGAGACTGGGTAATTTATAAAGGAAAGAGGTTTAATTGACTCACAGTTCCACATGGCTGGGGAGCCCTCAGGAAACTTACAATCATGGCAGAAG
>NW_012105709.1:2492303-2496034 GCF_000951045.1 Mandrillus leucophaeus | reverse complement strand
GTAAACTAAGAAAATTAAGTCAAAGTATGAGATGAAATATGCTAAATGTCAATGAAGTGTCACTTGCCACTGGAGGCTGAGGTTAGGGGCCTCACAAAAGTCGAGCTGTTACATAATCACATGTATAATACACATATTGAATTGGTGCCAAGGTAAAGAGATGACCCACCAATTCAATCCCTCACAAGTGAAACATCAGGTTGGCTGAGACATTACACGCTGCAAGGAAATAAATTACTCATCCTTTGGCAGGGCATTTTGTGCCACAGAGAAATAATTTTCTAAAGGGCACCTTGGTAGTATGAAAGGAGGATTTAAGAAGTTTCCAGAGAGAGCCATAAACCCTTCAAGATCCCCAGCCACATAGCCAGCTGACTGTGTCTGTGTGACAAATGAAAACAGAAGCTGTTTAAAGATTTGGACACAGGCTACTCAGGAGCTCAGAGGTCACCTAGACTAATATGGTCAAAAATCAGTGGTACCTAGAGTATGTGGCTACTTCCCAAATATCTGCTATAACTCGTTTTTAACCAATTTTTCCCATC
This sequence comes from Mandrillus leucophaeus, assembly GCF_000951045.1. Taxonomy (NCBI): domain Eukaryota; kingdom Metazoa; phylum Chordata; class Mammalia; order Primates; family Cercopithecidae; genus Mandrillus; species Mandrillus leucophaeus. Next base: position 2,495,489 of record NW_012105709.1, on the reverse strand, counting down.
AAAACTCCAGAACTGATCAGGTACAGTGGCTCACGCATGTAATGCCAGTGCTTTGGGAGGCCAAGGCAGGAGGGTTTCTTGAGACCAAGAGTTCAAGACCCACCTGGGCAATTTGGTGATACCCTGTCTTTACAAAAATGAAAATAGAAAAACTAGGTGCAGTGGTGTGCCTGTATTCCTAGCTACTCAGGAGACTGAGGCAAATCGATTGCTTGAGCCCAGAAGTTCAAGGTTACAGTGAGCTATGATCATGTTACTGTACTCCAGCCTGGGCGACAGAGTGAGGCCTTGTCTCGGCGTGGGGGGCGGGGGGGGAAACGAAAACAAAAAACCTGCCAGAGTATGTTGTGCTTGTGACCTGATTAAAACACCAGTCATTACTACCCACTCTAATGCATCTCACATCCCTGAAGTTATCTATATCTGCAGTCTTCTCTTTAATTGTATTTCTGGATATTTATTATCCAAGGGAAGAAAAAAAGTCAACTTAGAATATTTATCCAGTTTGTTGATGATAATTCTGCTGAAAGTGTCAGTGGTCTTTAGTTGCTGAAGAACTCTAAGAGGTGAGGACCCAAGGTTGTCTGTTTCCCCCCTCTCTACCTAGATGCTTCAAAGGGACTTTTTAGAACACCAAGTACATTATAATATGCATTGCCTTGAATTTTACTGTATAGTAGTATCCAAGGAAACTGTTTCTAGAAATTCTTTAACTTTTGATAACCAGAAAGATATGAGAACATCCCTTTGGCTACTCATTTTACATTTGTCCAGAAAGCCATGGATCGTTGTTTAAAACAAGCGAAAGGAATGAGTTCTATGTGGGAGCCAAATTTCTAGCCTAAATATCTAAGTGTATCTTTTTCCCCCTGAATCGTTAAATAGCTCTAATAAGACCAAGGTTGAACACAACCCCATACAATTTACGGTAAACATAATATCAATACTTAGAAATGGGTGTATTATTATTTTTCAAACATGCTACTTGAATGTGTTCTCTGGTAGATGAAAGGATTAGATATCAAAAGTTAAATTCACTACTTGAGATTTTTCAGAATGTTTCTCACTCCAAGTTTTGAAAACCTTCTTGGCTACTTATTCACCACCTTCCTTCACTATATTTGCTGAACCAGCCTTGGCCCGTAAGAGTCTTTCTCTTAGGAGTATTAGACAAGTTGGCATTCGATACATTTTCTGTCCTAACAACCCCCGTAGGCCCACTTTCAGCACTTGTGTGTTACTTGCAACACCCTTTCTCCATTACAATTAAAATGTTATTTATTTTAAATGAGGAAATTGCAAATTTTACTGAGAATTAAAACATTTTCAATTCATAATTATAGTTTTTTTTTTTTTTAAAGGTAAGCATATACCTCTGGTTAGTGAAAGATGGAAGTGAAAGGAAGGCAGGGCTAAGGATGGGATGAAAGTTTACAGAGCTGATTAGGAATCTGCTCATCTAACAAGAGTGAAGGTGTTTTTCCTTATTGTACTAGCATAGAATGGATTCTTAAAGAATCAAGGCAGTTACCAAGCTGAAGAAACTAATTCTAAGGAATTTTGACTTGGATTATCCAGAGTGATAGTTTTCCAGGCTAAAATGCACCAGAAGAGGTCTATCATGAACTCCCTTTTGTGATATATGAAGATTTCTTGAACTGGCACTAGCTTTTCAGGATCACGTAGAAGCTTTAATTCTGCGTTCAATCTTTTGGGCCATTTTAGCTTCTACCTTTCATGGACAATGTTAAACAAAGCTTCAAGTACCATGAAAAGTAAAACCTGATTGTCCTGGTTCTGGTCACATCTTAATGCTCTTTCCAGAAAGCTAGAAGAGCATATATTTCCTAGGTGATATGAAGATTAGCAAAGGGGAAAAAAATGATAGAAAGCAGAGGCCAGGCGTGGTGGCTCATGCATGTAATCCCAGCACTTTGGGAGGTTGAGGTGTGCGGATCACGAGCTTAGGAGTTTGAGACTAGCCTGGCAAATATGGTGAAGCCCGCCTCTACTAAAAGTACAAAAATTAGCCAGGCATGGTGGCACGTGCCTGTAATCCCAGCTACTCAGGAGGTTGAGGCAGGAGAATTGCTTGAACCCAGGAGGCAGAGGTTGCAGTGAGCTGAGATCGCACCATTGCACTCCAGCTTGGGCGATAGAGCCAGACTCCATCTTGAAACAAAAGAAGCAGAGATTGAAATGAGAAATCAGACAGATTTTCTTGGTTGTCAACGTAGAACTCCATTAAAGTTTGTGATTTTAGTCCTGCTTCTAACACCGAAATCTATAAGTAGATGGAGGAAACAAAACAAAACAAAAAACAAAAGCCTCAACCTCAGAATTTAAGAGGGAATAGCCATGTTTTCTCACATTAGCCTCCAGGTGCATTTGACTCTCTGTCTTCGTTTTCTACTGCTCCTTCCTGAAGTGTTCAGAATTTCTTTCCATATTGCTTGTGTGCGCTGTTACAGATCCAGGTGCCTGCCACACTGCCCGCTACTAAACTCTAAAAGGGATATTTTGTCCTGGAGGAATTTTGGTATAATGTTTATTGCTAGACTAACTTAAATTCATGGGAAAAAAAAAAGGGCTAGTTACTACAAATAGTAAAATAACCTGTTATGAGAATCCTATTCTTATTTAAAATAGAAATGTATCTCAAGATTATAGGATTGACCATATATATATTATAAATACAATACCTTAAAATTTAAAATATATTCATTCCTAAGAATTCTAATTTGTTACTCTTATTATCTAATTTTGTTTCACAGCATCACAATTCATAGTGGAAGGTAGAACATTTAAATGACTTCTCCTCTCCAGTGTTTCCAAAAATTATTAAGTACCTGTATATTTACAGACCACAATGGTTACTTAAAAATAGACAATGTCATTTAGTGTTATATAATTATGATACAGGACAGCACTATACAATCTAAAAAACTGTTTTATTAAGTCAGTCTTATCTTAAACATTATCCTCTCTGACTGTGGTTAGCATCTGATTCTCAAAATAATTCACATTTTAGTACCCAACAAGGCTAAGAAACTGAGTGTGTGACCTGATTGTTTTCTGATATCCTCAGAACACCAGACTCAACCTCTGACTTTTTTTTCCGGGATATATAGCATGCAGAAAAACTACTAGGTGTTACAAAAGAATAATAGAGTATTAAGGGAAGCA
>NW_012105709.1:2451108-2492253 GCF_000951045.1 Mandrillus leucophaeus | reverse complement strand
TAATTCTGCGTTCAATCTTTTGGGCCATTTTAGCTTCTACCTTTCATGGACAATGTTAAACAAAGCTTCAAGTACCATGAAAAGTAAAACCTGATTGTCCTGGTTCTGGTCACATCTTAATGCTCTTTCCAGAAAGCTAGAAGAGCATATATTTCCTAGGTGATATGAAGATTAGCAAAGGGGAAAAAAATGATAGAAAGCAGAGGCCAGGCGTGGTGGCTCATGCGTGTAATCCCAGCACTTTGGGAGGTTGAGGTGTGCGGATCACGAGCTTAGGAGTTTGAGACTAGCCTGGCAAATATGGTGAAGCCCGCCTCTACTAAAAGTACAAAAATTAGCCAGGCATGGTGGCACGTGCCTGTAATCCCAGCTACTCAGGAGGTTGAGGCAGGAGAATTGCTTGAACCCAGGAGGCAGAGGTTGCAGTGAGCTGAGATCGCACCATTGCACTCCAGCTTGGGCGATAGAGCCAGACTCCATCTTGAAACAAAAGAAGCAGAGATTGAAATGAGAAATCAGACAGATTTTCTTGGTTGTCAACGTAGAACTCCATTAAAGTTTGTGATTTTAGTCCTGCTTCTAACACCGAAATCTATAAGTAGATGGAGGAAACAAAACAAAACAAAAAACAAAAGCCTCAACCTCAGAATTTAAGAGGGAATAGCCATGTTTTCTCACATTAGCCTCCAGGTGCATTTGACTCTCTGTCTTCGTTTTCTACTGCTCCTTCCTGAAGTGTTCAGAATTTCTTTCCATATTGCTTGTGTGCGCTGTTACAGATCCAGGTGCCTGCCACACTGCCCGCTACTAAACTCTAAAAGGGATATTTTGTCCTGGAGGAATTTTGGTATAATGTTTATTGCTAGACTAACTTAAATTCATGGGAAAAAAAAAAGGGCTAGTTACTACAAATAGTAAAATAACCTGTTATGAGAATCCTATTCTTATTTAAAATAGAAATGTATCTCAAGATTATAGGATTGACCATATATATATTATAAATACAATACCTTAAAATTTAAAATATATTCATTCCTAAGAATTCTAATTTGTTACTCTTATTATCTAATTTTGTTTCACAGCATCACAATTCATAGTGGAAGGTAGAACATTTAAATGACTTCTCCTCTCCAGTGTTTCCAAAAATTATTAAGTACCTGTATATTTACAGACCACAATGGTTACTTAAAAATAGACAATGTCATTTAGTGTTATATAATTATGATACAGGACAGCACTATACAATCTAAAAAACTGTTTTATTAAGTCAGTCTTATCTTAAACATTATCCTCTCTGACTGTGGTTAGCATCTGATTCTCAAAATAATTCACATTTTAGTACCCAACAAGGCTAAGAAACTGAGTGTGTGACCTGATTCTTTTCTGATATCCTCAGAACACCAGACTCAACCTCTGACTTTTTTTTCCGGGATATATAGCATGCAGAAAAACTACTAGGTGTTACAAAAGAATAATAGAGTATTAAGGGAAGCAACATTCAGCAATTTTTCCTTCTACCCAGAACTAAAAATCATTTGCTAAATGTGAGGACCTCTAATAAATAATACCTGGATTAATGCCTAGGAACGAAAGACCTTCATTGAAGTTTATATTCCCCTCCAGCTCTAAAATGTGTCTCTGTTAAACAATTGTTTAAGAATACACAGTTACCTATTTTTCTAACTGTGTGACAGAAATACCTCCAAGAACAAATTCTGGAAATTCTGACCCCGTTAAAGGAAAATAGAGTAAGCTGAGACAATGCGGACTTCCTTCTCTAGAGCTGCAGCCTCCATCATCTGTAGCCTCTATTTACCTTACCTCAGGCTTCCTTCAGTCCACTCTACTGTGTAACTGCCACACTCTCTTCAAAACTTAACATAATCTAGTAACCAATTCAAATTATTTACACACTTTTGCCTATTCAAAGTGCTGGTGGTACAAAGTATATTTGCTTATTGAAAGGATTTACTATATTGGCAACCTGACTAGGGAATGTAGTAAGTATGCAAAGGCTTTGAAAAGCAATGAGATTTAGTCATGTAGAGTGTGAGAATGAAATCCTAACCGAGTGATATCTATTCCTTAATTCCTGTGAAGGAGGATCAGCCTGCAAAGCCTGCTCTGAGGGATTCTGAGTATAGAAGAAAATCTTCCCTTACTCTGAGACTTGTAATGCCCTAGCATAGGCCAGGACAGTGTGCAGCCGGTGCCCTCTCCAACTCTTCCTCCCCAACCTGGAGCGCAGAGACCTTCACGAGGTGCTTGTTTGCATTCTAAATAATTGAAATTGATTTATATTTATTAGAACTTTTCTTTTGTTAAATTAGAACTTCCCAGCCAGTCACGATGGCTCATGCCTGTAATCCCAGTGCTTTGGGAGGCTGAGGCAGGAGAATCATTTGAGGCCAGGAGTTCTAGAACAGCTAGGGCAACATAGCGAAATCCTCACCTCCACAAAACATTATTTAGATGTGGTGGCACATGCCTGTTGTCCTAGCTACGTAAGAAGTTGAGGCAGGAGGATTGCTTGAGCCCAGTAGTTCAAGGCTGCAGTGAGCTACAGTTGCACCGCTGTACTCAAGCCTGGGCAACAGAGTAAGACCCTGTCTCTTAAAAAAAAAAAAAAAAAAAACTTCTCTACCCTATCTAACATTTCAAAGAAATAGATCATTAGGATTTGTTTCCTTTACAAATTACTTAATTACCAATAAAGTATTAGTAATAAATTATATAGTAATAAAATCATATTTATGTAAATATGTATATAACCATATATTAATATCAAATGACAATAGTAATAACTACAATGCACTATTACTTAGGTCGTTGTATGCCTTATTCATACCTCTCAGAGATCAACGTATTTGAATTTCCCAAGAATTTTTTTTTTTTTTTTTTTTGAGACGGAGTTTCATACTGTCACCCAGGGTGGAGTGCAATGGCGCTATTTTGGCTCACTGCAACTTCTGCCTTCTGAGTTCAAGCAATTCTCCTGCCATAGCCTCCTAAGTTGCTGGGATTACAAGTGCCAACCACCACATCTGGCTAATTTTTTGTGTTTTTAGTAGAGACAGGGTTTCGCTATGTTGGCCAGGCTGGTCTTGAACTCCTGACCTTGTGATCCACCTGCCTCGGCCTCCCAAAGTGTTGGGATTGTAGGTGTGAGCCACCACGCCTGGCCCCCAGGAATTTTTTTATGGGCTGGTCATCTACTTGAAATCAATGACCAAATGTAGTCAGTACTTTTATAGTGGCATTTTTCTGCAAGTCAAAATATGTAATGCTTCTTCAGTAATTTAAATAGGAATTTATAGACAGCACCTATTAAGTATCAGGGCTTGTGCTCAGAGCTTGTTAATCACCAAACAACAAGCTAAACCCAGAGGAAAATCAGCCTAGTCATTTTACTGTGATCAGGACCCATCATGTAGAAATTAAGCTCCTTTTCTATAATGATATTTGCTAATAATATAATTTATTCTGAAAACTAAGGGCTACTTTGAATCTTTGCATTAAGACATAAAACATAACCTTAGACATATTTTGCAAATTTAACTATGCACATCTAAAGAGAGTACTGTTAAGACTTTTCCCCACTTTTTCCATTGTACAAGCTATAATGTAGTTTTCTTGATGAATACTCCATATTCAAAAGGAACGTATAAGTTTTAATGATCCCTTAAAAGGAGTGTCATAAGTTTTACATTTATGCCGTTCCATACTAGACTCTTTGTTCTATGAATACAAGGATGGTCTACCTTGTTCGCCGTTGAATCTCCAACTCCTAAAACACAGTGCCTCCTGCTTAGCAGTGCTTAATAAATTATCACTGAATTAATTACCCTTCCTGAAAACTTCCCTCACTTCCCTACTGAACTTAAGGTTCAGTTCAAGCCCCAGATCCCCTAAAAAGCCCTCCCTTATGTAGATACACTGCTTAATATTTTACTGGGACACAACTTCAGCAACTTATTTGCATGCTTTTCACAAACTTTTCCATTAAATGTGTTTTCATTTCATTCCTATTACCTCTTAATTTGACTGCTCACTCCTATTTTAACCTCCCCATCTCCAAACACATTTAACACATTAGAGTATACATGTAAGCATTCAATTAACTCACGTAGACTACATGGTTGATTGATCTTGATTACCATTCATTCCATCAATAAACATTCATCAAGTTCCTGCATAATTCTTGAAATAGTCAGCACAGCATTGAATACACAAATATCCCTGTTCTCTTGGAGCTTATTATCTGCTAGTAAGAGACCATCAAGCAAAGGAATAAATGAATAAATGAGGAATACAAGAATGTCAGATACTGAAGAGTGCTGTGAAAAAAAGTACATATGTGAAAGGGAGTGACTAAAGGTTAAAATTTTAACGGTTGCTGAGGGCCTCTCTGAGGAGTTAACAGTTGGTCTGAGACCAGAATGATAGGTAGGAAGGTGTTATGGAAAGATCTGGGAGAAGAGCATTCAGCATGGTATTGGGCTGGAATGAGCTGGACACATTGAGAATTAAAGGGATGTGTGTGTATTTGAGGGTCATGATTGTGAGAACTTCTGTTCAGAACATCTGGGATGTGAAATGCTGCCAAGTGAAGATACAGCCCAATGAAGATGTCCTATGAGCAATATATGTTGCAATCCTGGTGGGGATTAGGGGAGAGAAAGGGCAGAACCAAATATAAAAATCACTATGTGGTGCTTATATTTTAGAAGTGTTAGTACCCCAAGTGGCAGTGTAACCATAGAAGAGATAGAAACCCGGGACCTAGTCAGGACATGTAAACCTTTTTTAGAGTAAAGCAGAAGAATCTACTAAAGAGACCAAGAAGGAATCCCCAGCAAATTAGGAAGAAAACTGGGAGAAAATGACCTCGAGAATGAAGGGCTGTTTGATTGTGTTGAGTGCTGCTGAGAGGTCTAGTAAAGTGGTCATGGGAAACTCAGCAATATTGGAGTCGCCATCATTCTTACAAGAGAGGTCATAGTGGGGTCACTGATGTGGATAGCAATCTGTTTGGACTGGGTGGAGATGAGAAGGTGTCAGAAAAAGTGGAGGCAGTGAAAGTTAACCATTTCAAGAAGTTTCATTGGGAAAAGGAATAAAGAGATTGAAGCTGGAAGAAAATTGGAGGTTAAGGGAAGAATTTTTTGTTTGTTCTTTAAAAAAGTGTTTTAACAGTATGCTTGTAAGTTAATGGCAATAACCAAGTATAGAGGAATAGAGAGAAAGATTGATGGCACCTCAAGGAGAGGGTTAAAATGCAGAAGCAAATGCCATGAAAAGTTAAAAGGGATTGACTTCTATGATACAAATGACAGATTTTGATAAGCACAAGAAGTGACTATAAATATGAAGACTCTCTCTCATTATGGAAATATTTCTGTATTAAAATCTTGAAAGGCTAAAGTAGGCCAGGTGGAGCCACATGATTTTGCTGATTTGGTGCCATGTTTCACCTGCAAAAATACTACTTTTCTATGGCCCAAGCTAATATACTATGAATATAACTGTAATATACATATGTAAAATAGCTCAGAATACACAAATTGAAACAGATGATGAGCTTATGTGTGTTTTCTATTTTCTATTTTGTTAAAATATGTATGGAAAGTTTTAACATAATTTTAGGATAAATATATGGGAAATACTAAATACTTCTAGAATTGAATGTTGCTTATTTCAGCTTGGCTTTTAGGTTAAGTCATAATGAATGCTGAACAGAACAGGCAAAGACAGAATCAGATCCCTGTGGTTATTTTAGGTTTATCAGAGCCTTTCTAAAGGATTAAAGTGTCTGCTACATACTGTAAGATTCATTTCTTTAAGATCTTTGTTTCTTAGTGACTTTGATGTAAAAAAATTAAAATTAAAATGAATCCATGTATTTTATAAGATTTCTCTTTAAAGATGTGTCAATTGGCTTAAATATTTATATTTTCTTTTGTCACAGGCTTATTTATATTCATCTTCCACTGTGCTATGAAGGAGAATGTTCAGAAACAGTGGCGGCGGCATCTCTGCTGTGGTAGATTTCGGTTAGCAGATAACTCAGGTAAAGGATTGTTGATTAAATTTTACATCTAAAAGTAGATGGGAAAGTTTGTCATTCAGTCTTCCATTGTCAAAGCAACCCAGTCCCAGTGGTAGCAAGCTGTTGAAGTGGAGCATGTGAAGATGCCTATTTGGAATCATAGAATATCAGGGCTGGAAGAGATCTGAGAACTTTGGGCCCAACCCTTCTATTCTGCAGAGGGGAAGCATGAGTTAAATGAGTTCCCCGAGGTTTGATGTCTAATTTAACAACCCATATACCCAGAGCTTCCACTATGCGAGACTCACCTTTCCACATTTTTAAGACCCCTGATTACATTATTAGGCAAATAGATTTTTTCTCAGTATTTAAAAAAAAAGAAAAAGAAAAAACTGAAAAAAACCTACCTTGTCTTTTTTCTTTATCTTTCTTTTTCTTTTTACTGTCAGTGGTTACTTCTCATCCTTGGTATATTGAAAATGAGATTTTAAATAGTACATATACAAGATCAAAGTAAGAAATTATCAATTTCCTCTTATTGTTTACATGTCAGTCTCCTCTCTGAGCCATTGCCAGCATATCAGAAAATCAGATGCTCCAGATAAATAATGCAGTGATGATTTTTTCAGAGCAGTTCATATTCCCTGTAAAGCAGATTGATACAGTGGTGTCATTTTTCTTTCAGATTGGAGTAAGACAGCTACCAATATCATCAAGAAAAGTTCTGATAATCTAGGAAAATCTTTGTCTTCAAGCTCCATTGGTTCCAACTCAACCTATCTTACATCCAAATCTAAATCCAGCTCTACCACCTATTTCAAAAGGAATAGCCACACAGGTGAGTCTAAAGATGTCCTCAAGTTTAGTTCTCATCACATTTTTCATTGCAAAAACTGGCATATCATGAAGATTGATGAATCACAGTGCCTGAGAGGGTACATCTTTTAGATTTATGAAAATAAAAATGTTTGAAGATGTCACCAAACACCTTTATGAATATTTTGTCCTTTTAAAAATTTTGTAACCCAAACTCTAGCTATATAACCATAATAATTCACTCTTTATTATTCACTAATATTATTGTAACTTGTAATAATTCACTAATATTATTGTGTAATAATTCACTAATATTATTGTAACTTCATCATTTAATTCAAAAACTTGATTATCTTTAAAAATTATGGTATTTTATTTAAAAAGTTATATATTTTTAAAATTAAAAATTGAATTACAGGTTATTTCAGCATGATATGATAGTTATTGGAAAAGTTGTCATGGGAACAGGAAGAAATATCTAGGATGTACATTTTATTTAAGAGTTAATTCCTTAACCATTGCAAATGTTATTGATGACTGCCCTTTAAATTGCTGATTACATATGAAAAGAACATAATATTTGGACGGTGATACAGGGCTATAAGAATCACTGTCTTTCATAATATCCTGCTTTTTCACGATATTGGCAATTACTGCTCATTCTGACACTGAACATGTATGTGAAAAATCCTGAAGACACCATGGAAATAAAGAAGAATTTAAGCCAGGTGCTGTGACACATGCCTGGAGTCCCAGCTGCTCTGGAGGCTAAGATGGGGGGATTGCTTGTGCCCTGGAGTTCAGGCTGCAGTGAGATATGATTGAGCCACTGCACCACAGCCTGGGCAACATAGCAAGACCCCATCTCAAAAAAATAGTAATATTTTGCAGCACTTGATAGTGAATGATGTGAAAATGTGTAACCTTTTCATATTTTCAAAGGGAAATAATAGAATTGCTGCTTTTAAATTAAACCCCTGGCAGACAGCTGTCAACATTTAAAACAGAGCACTTTCCTAATTAAAGATAATTCTAAAAGGATAATGGAAATAACTTTTTAATTTTTAATTTGTTTAGCTATTAAACATGAGCAGAGGTGAATGGCACAAAGAAGATTAATACTTGGCTTTTTGCAAATAGGGAGTAAGGTGTGTGATGCATCTGTAATTATTCATATTGCAAATACTTGAATTGCAGATGACCCTGGTGTACATTTGAATGCTTATGGTCCCTGTTTGCACCATCTTCTACGTCTTGCCACTGGAGTGGCCACTGCCTGGGATTCATGATAGTACTATGGAAAAAGTGTTGAGTGTTTAGAGAGTTCGTTAATTCCAAAATTAATTAAAAATCCAAGAACTTGGAGCAACTTAGGACAGTAGTTCTTAAAGTTTCTTGGAGTCTAGGACATTTTGGGGGGAACTGAATGAAGGCTATTCTCTTCCAGAAAAAAAGGTACATATTTTGAATCATCTTCACAATTTTGCATAAAATTAAAGAAGTTTGTGTACCTCTGCTTAAGAATACCTGTGTAAAGAAATTGATGGCAGGTGTACAGTCTAAGATAGATTATTCTACTTATTTGGTGGTTCCTTGGCACAAAATATCTTTTGCTTATAATGAATTTTTTTCACTTTATTTAACCATACTTAAAATTTGATACTGATTTTGCCTCCCCTTCTGAAATACAAATACTTAATGCCTTATCAGTTATGAATAAATAGGAATTAAACCAATCGAATTGCTTTCCTCTTAAACAGCTGAAAATAGCTGGCCTGAAGAAATGCCAGTCTTAAAAGAGGAAAGAAGATAACAAGGCAGTTAGTTTGGAACATGAGGCATTTTGAAAATATTAAGGAAAGAAAGGGCTATAGGATTCGGGGAAAAACAGACTAGAAGATAAAAGAGGAAATGCAGAGATGGAGGTCCAAAGGCAGACTTTACTGTTTTAAAATATTGTGTGTTCTTTTTATTTCATCTGTTGTTTTTATTTTATTTTATTTTATTTTATTTTATTTTATTTTATTTTATTTATTTTTTGAGACAGGGTCTCGCTCTGTTTACCAGGCTGGAGTGCAATGGCACACTCACGGTAGAGGCTTACTGCAGCCTCTGCCTCCTGGGTTCAAGCAATCCTCCTACCTCAGCCTCCCGAGTATCTAGAACTACAGGTGTGCACCACCACACCTGTCTAATTTTTGTATTTTTGTAGAGATGAGATTTCATCATCTTGCCCAGGCTAGTCTCAAACTCCTGGGCTCAAGGAATTTTCCTGCCTCAGCCTCCCAGAGTCCTGGGATTACAGATGTGAGCCACCACACTCAGCCTTTTTTTATTATTATTATTATACTTTAAGTTCTAGGGTACATGTGCACAATGTGCAGGTTTGTTACATATGTATACATGAGCCATGTTGGTGTGCTGCACCCATTATCTCATCATTTACATTAGAATGCATTAATGTTCTTGTTTCCCTTAACAAAAAACCCTTGGGGCTAAATGGGTTCTTGACAACTAGGATGAGAATATAGTTAGTTATATGGCATTACTTCAATAGTATAATAAATCCTGGTTTACAGTCAACTGACTTCACATAGGCTTTGGCCACCCAGCCAGTTCTCAGTGGGACAGTTAGCATCCTGGGGATCACTCAGGGTATGGAAAACATCACTGCATATCATCATGGATATCTAGTTGGTTCATTTCTTGGAATTGATCTAGATATTCATATGTTTATGGTGTAGATAATGTCTCCTATGAGCATTCCTTCAACAAAAGTGGATCATACAGGTAAACTTTCATTACTTTTTTGAATGCATGAATTTTTTGCAAGGTAATAAGAGAATAGTTGCATGGATTAAGCTAAGATTCTTGCTGCATCAGCAAAATGGCTTGTTCTTCTCAGCTAGCACAATGACATTCCTGCACTGAACTGGAATTTCTGAAATCTTGAATGATAGTATGTGCTGTGCTGGCTCTTCTCTGCATGGTGTATCTGCAAGCCGCTCCTTCTAGGAAATGTACCATGGTCTGTAGTGAGTGGATCACACATTATGTAAAATAATGACAAAAAGCAGTACTTGAGAAAAGATTTGTTGTAGAAGGCATGAAATGCTTTATTTTTCCACTGCTCATATGGATTTCTGGATATGTCATGGTACATTCATAGAAGTCATCATATAAGTGAAATTGTCAATTCCAAGCCTGCTTTGTGAGAATTGTTATCTGCTTGAAATTTCAGCATAGGTCAAATAATAGTTCATACCCCTAGCCCCTGGTTTTCAGATTTGCGACTATAATCAAAGTCTTTATTACCCATAATGTACTATCTAACCAGAAGACTGGGAATAGCATATATAAAAATACAGTCCTCATTCAGAATTTTGCTTTATTAAACTGTGAAGACCCACTAAATTGGATCACATTGTTGAAATGAGGCTGTTCAAAATCTCTAAAAGTACATGCCACTGGAAGTTACAAAGGAAGCAGAGTGACTATATCCTTGTTATCTCTGAGGATATGTGGTTTTCTAAAAACACCGAACACTATTCATTATTGATATATAAGTCAATAGAAAAATCCCCACCAGAAAACCAATGGCTAGTGAATATATGAACTGAAAGGAAGCTCAGAATCAATCAGCTTGCTGAGAGCCTAATTGGGAGGGGCCTTTTGTCATGACTCCTTGAGCCTTTTCCTCACCAATATTGGAAAATGCTTCAGTTGTTCCACCATGCTTCAGTTTGTCCGTTCTTTCCATGAACCATCTATTCTTTTCTCTGGCATCCTTTAGTGTAGGTTGAATATCCCATTTCCCTTTTTAGCCCTCATCGTATTTAGTGTCTGCTTCAACACAAGATAATAGTTAAGCAATTTGAATAGTTTCCAGAGACAACAGATATCATGATGATAATGGCTTTTACCAATTATTGATGGATTTTAAATGTTTTGTCACATACTGAGTCCAGCATACTCAAAATGTAAAAAGCCTTGGAGTGAAGATTCCAATTTCGGAGCCATGATTTCTAAAAGTTTTTCAGGATAGAGTTTTTGCCTCTTCCACAACGTATGAAGAAGGTACATAGGAAACTGAATACTTTATAAAAGTTCATATCTTCTTTATCAGTGTAAAATTTCTATAATTTGGTTAATTTGAGGGTGGAATTTTTCCCTAAAGTGTATTTGGAGAGGGAGGTACTTAAAAGATATTTGTAGGATACATGAAGACAACCATACGTGTTTATAGATAATAGAGTGTAAATGAGTTTCAGAGCATTCTGAGTCAATTTTAGAAAGCTTTTCTGTATAAGGAAATAACATTTAAATATATGATACTGAAAATTTTAGAAAAAATTATTTAGCAGTCTTTTACTACTATCAGTTGCTATAATAGTGCTGTTAGCAATAACATCGTTCTGAAACTATAAGATAATTAATACAAATAAATCATTTTCTATTAAAATATTTCTGGTAATAACTTTGATTGCTATAATTAAAAAATAATTCATAAGAAGTACCCTTTTTGCTATATTCCAATCATTTATCCAACTAAAAACCTTGGAAAAATATGTTCAAAGTAGCTTTTCATATTTATTTTCATTTGCTTTTATTCTCCAAAATCCTATAAATTTAATTTTGTAAAATTTTTTATTATGAAAAGTGTCAAACATATATAAAAAGTAGAGAGGATCCTATTGTAAATCCCCTTGTACCCATCAATTTATAGCCAGTTATACACCCCTACCCATTTTTCCCTTCCTATATTTTTGAAAACATATCTTAGATATAATTTCTTCCACAAATGTTTCAGCACATTCCAATTCCTTGGAATTTTGTACATCTTTCAAGCCATAGTGCATATATTTTTGAAGCGGTTTTCCAAATATTTTTTCATTGGCTCTGCTACATGCAAGAATATTTCTTACAGTAAGCCACAGTACAAATTACTAGAAGGCAAGTTGACGCTCAGTGACTATCAGGAGTATTCTTAGAAGAAGAAAAACATGGAAGTTTAGTGTTGCCTATTACCTAATCTAAGAAAGAATTGGAGCTTTATTTTCTTTTGTTCTTCTTTAATGTGCAAAACGGAGTATGCAGTATGGTGTAGGCATGCCACCAGCTCATCTTGAACCTAATTTCTTGTATCGTTTCTTGCAGACAATGCTTCCATGGACAAGTCCTTGTCAAAACTGGCCCATGCTGATGGAGATCAAACATCAATCATCCCTGTCCATCAGGTCATTGATAAGGTCAAGGGTTATTGCAATGCTCATTCAGACAACTTCTATAAAAACATTATCATGTCAGACACCTTCAGCCACAGCACAAAGTTTTAATGTCTTTAATGTAACAAAAAGAAATCAATCTGCAGAAATGTGAAGATTTCCAAGCAGTAAAAACTGCAACTAGCGATGTAAATGTGCTATTACCTAGGTAACTGCATATATATAAGGAATGTATTTTGTTAAGAAGGCTTTTGTGAAATTCATAATTTTTCTTTTTAATATATTTCTTCCATGGAAGAGTTGTCATCATCACTAAAACTTCAGTACTGAGAGCAACATGACTCAGTAGCCACAGAAGCTATGATTTTTAAAATGTGTAATTGAATCAGAGTAATCATAATTCAGGGGAGACATTCAAATTAGAAACAAGGGAGAAGCAACGCTGAGGAAGACCCTAGATAGAGCTCATTTTAGTCCACCTAGTCATTATATCTGGATGTACCCATTTTCTGCGTCTTCTTTCTCAACAATAAAAAATGTAACTATTTTGAATGCCCACAAATCCCATTCCAGTGTTACTTTCCGTGGATGCAGTACCATGTTCTCATTTTCAATGACATTTCAACCACAGGCAGAAAAGATTGTTTACTGCTTGACCCAAAGGATTTTTTAATTATTTTAAATATTATGCCTTCAGAACCATAACATGCTTAAGAAAGTTTTCCCAAAATGTTGACCTAGTTAAATGAGGCTATATGAATTTCTAATATTTTACTTATTCTATTCAAGGCATAGGGCCAAAGCATTAAGTATAATTTAATCCCATACATTGGAGTTAAGTTTAGTGTTGATGTTCCATCAATGTGGACCTCCCAGGAGTTGTTTAAGAATGAATCTCTTACACCTCTACTTTTGCCCCTCTACTGTATATTAAGCCCATAGGCTTGGGGGAGGAAGGAGAATTTCCATTAGGCAAGCTGTATGCAGTGGAATTTTCCTTTTAGGAGACACACAGTTGAGACTCTCTGGTTCTGTCCTTGCTTTGGAGACTTTAGGACATTTCCTAACACACAAATGAAAGCCTCGTATTTCCCCATTGAGAGTTTTGTTCCAAGGACTATGAAGTGAGACATATGGGTGAGTCATAATAATCAAAATAATTTATAAACAGCTGTGTCTGCAATAGCTAGTCTAAAAACTACTTGTGTGTCAGTCCTCTGGTTATAGTATATAAGAGCCTAAGGAGGTCTGGCAAGATAGATGGTGTATTATTTATGGATCGGCTGCTGCATAGGAGCCTTGCATACTGTTATGCAGCTTACCTAACTCTCAGATTATTCTGAGTAATGCTTGCTTGCTAATGAATGTATAGGAGACCACACTGTAATTGTTCTTAGATGATGGAATCCATGCAGTTTCTTAGAAATCGGTCTCAGTGCATGCTGTACTTTTTCACATTTGCTCTGGGTTATCTGGGAAGTATCAGGTTCTGGGAGGCAACAGCGTTAAGTGATAAGAAAAGGAGATGTTCTGGTAAAGCCAGTCTGCTTAAACGCAAAGTTCAGAACCTGGAACCTAGAGGCCTTCCTCTCCGCCCCCAAAAAAACAGGCAGTTTGCAGTCTGAGACATGGGAGAGCTTTCAGGCTACACAGCAACCCTAGGGACCTCTCACCTTTTGCTGAGCTTCAATCAGGAAGCTATTTGCCCAGCTCCAGCAGATGATGAGATAATGAGGTAGTGGGTTTTTTATTACTGTTCCATTTTGCAACATCCTGCAACACCATCCTGGGAGACAAGAGCATTACCCAGCGTGGCTTTCACAGGGGAAGGTTATATTCAGTAGAAAAGAATAGTAAATCTAAGGTCACTGAGATTCACTACAGCAGAGCCAAATCCTTTTCAATAGGCGTATATTAACAGGCTGCTTATTTTGGCAGAGGTTACAACATATAGATGAAAATGAATCTTAGTCACTGAATATTCATATACATTTCCCTCAATACCTTAGACATTCATGGTAGATTTTAATTAGTTAGCTTTCTAACTAGTCAGATTTCTGCCCAAAGTTCTTAGTCAATAATAATTAAGATATAGCTTCAAAAATGGCTTTGCTTTTGATTTCTACTCATATTCATATGGCTCCAGAAAAATATTTTTTTCATATTTGACAATGTCAGCTCCACTTTAGAAATTTTCAATAACCAGATGAGAAAAAATTAAGAAATTGCTCAACAGAAACATTTGTAAATGGATTTGAAAGATTGAGCCAAATTCTGTTGTCAGTTCTAAGCATGCAGTTCTCACCTCCATTTAGGCCCCCATCAGATGAGGGTCAGGAATTTAGCTGGGGAGCCTAAATTTAGCTCAGCCTACCTTTGCGAATAGCATCAATTCAGACTCTTTTCATTATGTTTTCTTTTCTTTTTCCCTGTTATTAAACTACATTGTGTTAGAGTTGTAGTCTAGGATCCTGAGATATTTTCCATTCTTGTCACCATTTACTTGCATTGTAAAGATTTTTGTCTATTGTTGGCATAGATTCTTTTGTACATATTTATTTATTTGTGTTTATACATGTCAATTGGTTTCCTATCTTAGCTTGATATTGCCTAGCTTTGTTGTTTTAATTAACTTTCTATTAGAGAGACTGTATATATTTTTTCTAAATACTTTTTGAAATCATTTTTGGTAGCAATATCTTTGAATATGATGAATAAAAGTGACTGTGAGTGCAAATAGAATTAGCAGTGAGAAGCTACTCTAGCTAATTTGCCATTTTACTTAAATGGAAAGTGTTTTTCAAATAAATACTTATGTTGTTCACGTTCCAAGTTATTCAATTCCTTTATGAGTGAATGTTTTTACTTCTGACTCCTAAATAGGAAAAGATTATTTGACAGCTGGAAAATAACCTGCCACCAATTAAGCTAGTGACATAGGGCTACTTTGCCAAAACACTTGGAATGAGTATGTTACACAGATCCAGTTCACTAAGGATTAATGCATTTTGAAGTTCTTAGAATTTCTTGGGATGACTGATGCAAAGCCAAGTTCTATAGCAGATTAAAAGTAATGCAGGTTTCCTTTGGGGAATATCTTCAGTATCCTCAAAAGGGACTGAGTCAGTAACCTGTAGAAGATAGGACCTGGGATATTTTTCTCACATTTATAGTTGCTATTTTCATTGTGAGAGGCTTGATACGTTTTAGTAAACTTCACTTACTTGATGAGAACAGAACCTCCCCATTTCCTTTTACTGTGGATATTTAGGATAACATTTTTTCTGCAGTGAGCCAAAGCCCAATTTTACTTACTGCCCTACTCAGCAAAGTGTGTGCCCAGTGCAAAGTTGTGAGGTGTTTTGACGGTCACTGCTAAACCAGGTCTTCCAAGCCAATGTTCACAACTCTTGGCCAAGCATGTTAAGAAAATAGACAAGCAGTTGCTTAAGGCTCATCTACAGTGATTTTCATGCGGGTTACTTCAGAAAGCTGGAGGGATAGAATTGGGGAACAAATGAAAAACACATATTTGATTTGCAGGCTGACCTGTGTTGGTAATACTTTTGAAATCTGGAGGAATTGGTCTTTATAAATTCAGTGTTTTGGAAGCACTTCTCTGTTTCCAGATGAATAACATTCCATTTCTCTCATATAAAAACATTAAATAAACTCTCTCCCTCCTCCACACCAAAATCCTTCTCCCCTTTCTTCCGTTCTCTCTCCCTTTTTCCTTCTGTCTTCATTTCAAGGAAGAATAGTTCTTTTCTTGCTTCCCTAGAGAGAAATGAGAATAAATGTGAAATTTTCAAGTGTTTGCATTTATATTCTATATAGCCTGTTCTGCCAAAAAAAAAAAAAAAGTAAGAAAAGAAAAAAGGATGCTTTGTTACCATAGGCAGCTCCAACTTAAACTGAGTAATCTGAATTATACAGTGGGGGTAAAAAAAAGCAGACACAGTGGCTAATGACTGTAATCCCAGCACTTTGGTTGGCCAAAGCAGGCAGAGGTCAGGAGTTCAAGACCAGCCTGGGCAACATGGTGAAACCCCATCTCTACTAAAAATACAAACACTAGCCAGGCATGTTGGCGCATGCCTGTAGTCCTAGCTACTTGGGAGGTTGAGGCAGTCGAATTGTTTGAACCTGGGAGGTGGAGGTTGCAGTAAGCTAAGATTGTGCCACTGCACTCCAACCTGGGCGATACAGTGGGACTCCATCTCAAAAAAACCGAAAAGTTGTAAGTGTGTTTGGATGCCAGATGTTTATTTCCTATCTCATGGAATTTTCACCACAGTTCTATGACACATTGTTAGTTCACTCTTCCATTTGGGGAAACAGGTGATTAAGAACAGTAAGTAACCTGCCTGTGGCCACAGATACAGTAAGAGCGGGACTCGCATCTAAGTCCATCTGACTCTGTTCATTCTTCTACATCAGCTTTTCTAGCCACCTCCTTCAAAGAACCTACAGCCTGGTGAAGGAAGAGAATCCAGGGCCAGGATAACTGCCCTGATATCCATTTGTCAGCAGCTTCTGGAGCTTCAGGCAAAAGCTCTGGACTAGCAAACCAGTAGCAATGATTTGGGCTTTCAAGTTTTGATAGATTCTGATTGGCCTCTCCTGAAAGTAAGGAAAGATTCTAGACAAGGAGGTTGGAAAGCCCAAATAAATGGATGGAAAAGAGTTGAGGCAGCCTTGATTGCAGGGTGTGGAAAGGAGTTGCAGAGGGATGACAGTCATTGTGTGAATAACCCAAGTGGCTGGCTAGGGAGGTTTTAACTTATCAGCAGGCATAAAAGAGGCATAAAGGCTTCTAGGCAATGAAGGAACCCAATTCCAGTTGGGTTTTGGGGCCATAACTGTGCTGGGATCATCGCAATGAAGAGGGGCTGAACTTGGAGAGAACAGTGAGGAGCCTTTTGGAAAAGTCAACAGAGCAACAAGGCAATTTGAGGAGTAGTGTCTGGGGATCACAGGTCTCAGAAGTGACAACGCTGACAGAAGGCTTTCAAAGCAGTAGCCAGCCCATGCGTTGGTACATCTACCTTGCCACATTCAGAACAGCAGGGAACATCTTGGTTGTATCCAGTTGGCATGGGTTTAGAAGGGTCTGTGAAAGAAGCAAGCCTTCAAGAGACAAAGAAGCTGCTTATGTCAAAAAATGTGAGAAGGTAGAGAAGAGAGGGTAAGTTGTTTAAAAGAGTATAAACTTAAAGGACAGTGTCTTATGAAGTTTAATTTGTTCACTTGTTTTATGGAATACAATATTCGAAGGCAAAAGGAAAGGCATCAGAAGACAGTGAGGTGGTTGGTACAGCAGGCTCCTAGAGGTGAGGGGAGAATGGATGAGAAACAGAAGAGGCCTATCTTCTTCTGAGATTGAAAACCAGGCTATTAAATAAGACAAAGGTGCAGATATTGGGGAAAGCTTGTTGAGTTTCCTGATTTTTGTCAGTAAAATAATTAGAGGCTCATTTCATCTGCTGGGTATTGCAAGATAGAAAGTATTAGGATGGGGACCTGAGTAAAATTTAAAGGATTTGGAACAACCTCCCAGGGAATGCAAATCCCTGGCAAAATTTGATTAAATAAATAATGTTTGCCCTTAGGGTGGCTTTTACAAGGATAATCCCCAAATCATTTTATTAAAATATTTTTATTTGCTGTGTTTTGAAAAACCAATTTGTTTCAAGGTCCTAACTAAACACTTAATATTCTAAAGTCTCAAACCTTATTGGTCAAGGATGCATTTTAATCACTTGTAAATAAACGGACAATGAATAATTTCAGATACACTGTAAATCTTTTGAATCTTTTAACTTACATATTCTGTTTGACTTGACTTTTTTCATTCTGAATGCCTGAAAATGATTTTCATAAATTCAGATGTCATTTTTTTTTTTGCTTTTGTTTTTTGTTGTTTTGTTTTGTTTTTTGAGACAGTCTCACTCTGTCACCCAAGTTAGAGTGAGGTGGCACAATATGACTCACTGTAGCCTTGACCTCCCAGACTCATGTAATCCTCCCGCCTCAGCCCCACAAAATTCTGGGATTACAGGTGTGAGCCACCTCACTGGGCCTGATACATAAATACATTTTAACATTGATACGTGTAGTATCCAGTTCGCACTGCGTGTGAAAATGACAAAATCAAAAGTTTAAATACCCTAGGAGCAAAAGAAAGACCTGTAGAACACAGGAACACTTTTCTGTTTCATTGTCCTAAGCCTCAATCAATCATGTATATTAAGTAACTTCAGCCCTTTTTTGGTTCTCAGGGGTTGCAAAATAAAGCACATAACCTTCCTAGGAAGAGTTCACTGGCCAAGAGAGGTGACAGTTCTTACACATTCAAAAGTATTTAAACTCACAGAATAATTGGTTTATTTATAAAGATCTGAAATGTAATCAGTGATACTCAACTAGAGCAAAAGCATTGTCTGCCATGGCACTTAACTGCAATAAATATTGCCTTAAATTTGACACCTTATATATATATATTGTGTGTGTGTTTAAATTTCATGTGCATGTGACTTTTCTACTGAATGATATTATTAAACTTCTGTGCATTGGGTTATGTTTATAGTCATCATTTTGATAAGCAGTAGCATATCACTTAGCCACATAACAGGTGCTTAATGTTTATTGAATTAAATTGAAATGTGTAGTTGACCTGGTCCACTTGCATTGTATATTTTAGAAAAGTAGATGTCAAAGTACCTTGGATTTTAGTGGTTTGCAAGAACATGGATTAGAAATAAAATGCAAAGAAAAGCAGTATTAGCCTTATGCTCTTCAAGCCCCTTTACCCCAGTTGCTCTATATCACCCTATATGATGCAAGCAAATGGTTAAGAACAAAAAGACAGCAGTTTGATAGTAACTGTCAATCTTAATGGTATTGTGTCCAGAATTTATTCCTTACGGTGGGTTCTTGGTCTCGCTGACTCCAAAAATGAAGCCGCAGACCCTTGCAGTGAGTGTTAACAGTTCTTAAAGATGGTGTGTCCAGAGGTTGTTCCTTCAGATGTTCAGATGTGTCCAGAGTTTCTTCCTTCTAGTGGGTTCGTGGTCTGGCTGGCTTCAGGAGTGAAGCCGCAGACCTTCACAGGGAGTGTTACAGTTCTTAAAGGTAGCACGACTGCAGTTGTTTGTTCCTCCCGGTGGGTTCATGGTCTCACTGACTTCAGGAGTGAAGCCACAGACCCTCATGGTGTTACAGCTCATAAAGGTAGTGTGGACCCAAAGAGTAAGCAGCAGCAAGATTTATTGTGAAAAGTGAAAGAACAAAGCTCCCACAGCACGGAAGAGGCCCGGAGCAGGTTGCTGCTGCTGGCTGGGGTGGCCAGCTTTTATTCCCTCTCTTGGCCGTGCCCACATCCTGCCGATTGGTCCATTTTACAGAGTGCTGATTAGTCCATTTTACAGATTGCTGATTGGTCCATTTTACAGAGTACTGATTGGTGCGTTTACAATCCTTTAGCTAGACACAGAGTGCTGATTGGTGCATTTACAAAAGTCTCCAAGTCCCCACCCGACCCAGAAGCTCAGCTGGCTTCACCTCTCAGTATCAGGAAAGGAACTGGCTCAACTCAAGTCTGAGATGAATACGCAGAAAATCCTGCTTTTGAGCAATTGTCTTGGAAACTGTTTTATGGTTCAAACTGGCTTTAATATTAGAAATTTAACGTAAGAGCACAGAGGGACCTCACAGAGCCCAGCATCCAGGTGTGCAGCCAGACTTTGGGAGATCTAGGACCAAGGGATGATGGCTTTGGTCATCAAGCAATCATTTTCTTTGTGTTGCTGTTGTTGTTGTTGTTTTAAAGGATGTTTTTAGTGCAGTTTTGGTACACAGCAAAATTGGGAAAGCAGCACAGAGATTTCCCATATATATGCTTCCACAACACCTGCATAGTCTTCATTATCAACATCCCCCACCAGAGTAGAACATTTGTTATAATTGATGAACCTGCATTGACGCTTCATTATGACCTAGAGTCCATAGTTTACATTAGGGTTCACTCTTGGTGCTGTACATTCTATGGGTTTGGACAAATATATAATGACATGTATCTACCATTAAAATATCATACAGAAAATTTTCAGAGCCCTAAAAACTTCTGTGCTATGTGTTCATTCATTCCTCCCCACTACCCCTTCCCCAGCAACCAGTGATCTTTTTATTATCTTTATAGTTTTACCTTTTCCAGAATGTCTCATAATTGGATTCATATGGTAGGTAGAATTTTCAGATTGACTTCTTTCACTTAGTAATATGCATTTACATTTCCACCATGCCTTTTTATGACCTAATAGCTCATTTCTTTTTAGCGCTGAGTAATCTGTTGTCTGGATGTACCACAGTTTAGTTTCCACTCACCCACTGAAGGATGTGTCAGTTGCTTCCAAGTTTTGGCAATTATGAATAAAGCCATCATAAACATTGATGTGAAGGTTTTTGTATAGATGTAAGTTTTCAGTTCCTTTGGATAAATATCAAAGAGCATGATTGCTGGCTTGTATGATGAGTATGTCTCGTTTGGTAATAAACTGTCAAAACGCCTTCCAAAGTGGTGATGCTATCATTTTCATCTTTGCTCTTTTTTCCATATCTGCAGCAGACTGGCTTCCTTTCTACAGTATCATGCCGAGTATTTTCACTGCCCTAAAAACTCTGTGCTCTGCCTGTTCATCCCTCTCTCCTCCAGCCCCTAGGCAACCACTGATCTTTAGTTTCTGTTTCTTCAGAGCTACATATTATATGAGGTTTGATGTTACCATGGTATCATTTCTGGCCTCAATCCTAAACATAAACGTACAGCTCTGGTTCTCAATACCAAATAACCATTGTTTCAGTATCTCTTCTTTTAAATTCTTGAGAAAGATCCATGATTAACTCAGCTTTAATCAGGTGTCTACACCTGGTCCAAGGACACTTGGTATGAATATGGCTGCTAGACCCACCCATTCAAAAGAAGCTGTGGAGGCAGGAAGGGGCAAAGTTGCTCATTCAGACAGGATGTATAGACGGTGTTCAATTATGATAAATGATGCAAAAAACAGTGATTTATTAAAGAGTGTCAGTTAACTCACTGTGTCAGCTTGGGTCACCCAGGAAGTGGATGCCAAGGTGGACTTAGGAATTCCAGCTGTTTCTTGGGGATAGTGCCTGTGAAAGATAGCAGAAAAGGGAGCAGGAGTAGGCAAGGAAAGCCTATAAAAGGAGAGTAGGAAGGAGGAAGACAGGGTAGAAATAGCCTCAGACTGCAGTATAATTCTGAGGAAGTCCTGGCCAGTCCATCAAGGAGATGTAGCACAAAGATTTCTCATTGAGGAGTCCCATTCTGGTTGGAAATGACCTCCAGTTATTGACTGGAGGCCGTGTCGGAATAGGATGTCCCCAGATCTAAGCCTCCAGCAGACCTCAAAAGCACTGTATCTGGAAGCAGTAGCCTGACTCCACTCATTACGGCAAGTTCTCTGAAAGGTCCAAGTGGGATACCCCTGTGGCCACCCCCTATATTCAGGAAAATCCAGGATGGCTAGAGCCTGGCGTTTGAAGGCTGTGTAATCAGGAGCAATGCTAAGATTAACCTACTGGATGGCTTTGATCACCCTGGTGGATTGGCTACCGAGTGCTTCCAGATACAGGCATGGAAAACACAATTCTAGTGAGTAATATCTTCAGCCAGCGATTTACAAAGAAAATGAGTTTTAAGAATAAAAAGTGAAGTTTGGAGATTAACTGTGAATTTTGATTATCCATATTTTCCTCTATCAGTTTTACTGTGTAAAATCAAGAAATGGTTTAGAAACTATGCTGAATTGTGTAATTTACCTGACCTTGAAGAAGGCATTTAAAAATTATTTTTCATCCTCATTTGATAATCAGTTTCCTCTAATGGTTGTTAGCTTGTTGAGAGAATAATTGTAATTTGGCTAACAAAAATCCAATATTTGTTAGAATCGCTCTGTGTGAACCTCTGTTAAATCTGTTTTTTTTTTTTTTCTTTCTGGTTAATTTGTTGCAATTGAAGAAAAGTCTGAAGTCCCAGTCAGCTGTTAGCCTGGGTTCTATTACTGTCTAGCAGTTTCTGACATGAGAAAACCATGTTACATCATGCCATTTTATTAAGTTGTGATAGTGTTAACTAGTAAGGAAAAGAAGAACTAAGAGAGACCTCAAAAATAACATCACATATCTACAACCATCTGATCTTCGACAAACCTAACAAAAACAAGCAATGGGGAAAGGACTGCCTGTTTAATAAATGGTGCTGGGAAAACTGGCTAGCCTATGCAGAAAACAGAACCTGAACCCCTTCCTTACACCTTATACAAAAATTGACTCAAAATGAATTAAAGACTTAAATGTAAAACCCCAAACCATAAAAACCCTAAAAGAAAACCCAGGCAATATAATTCAGGACATAGGCATGGGCAAAGACTTCATGACTAAAACACCAAAAGCAATTGCAACAAAAGCCAAAATTGACAAATGGGATCTAATCAAACTAAAGAGCTTCTGCACAACAAAAGAAACTATCATCAGAGTGAACAGACAACCTACAGAATGGAAGAAAATTTCCACAACCTACCCGTTGGACAAAGGTCTGATATCCAGAATCTACAAGGAACTTAAACAAATTTACAAGAAAAAAACCAATCCCATCAAAAAGTGGATGCAGGATATAAACAAACACTTCTCAAAAGAAAGTATGCAGCCAAGAAACATGAAAAAAACCTCATAATCACTGGTCATTAATGAAAATGAAAACCACACTGAGACACCATCTCACGCCGGTTAGAATGGTAATCATTAAAAAGTTAGGAAACAATAGATGCTGGAGAGGATGTGGAGAAATAGGAATGCTTTTACACTGTTGGTGGGAGTCCAAATTAGTTCAACCATTGTGGAAGACAGTGTGGTGATTCCTCAAGAATCTAGAACAAGGAATACCATTTGACCAAGCAATCCCATTACTGGGTATATAAACAAAGAATTATAAACTATTCTATAAAGACACATGCACATGTATGTTTATTGCAGCACTATTTACAATAGCAAAGACTTGGAACCAACCCAAATCCCCATCAGTGATAGAATAGATAAAGAAAATGTGGCACATATATACCATGGAATACTATGGAACCATAAAAAAGAATGAGTTCATGTCCTTTGCAGGGACATGGATAAAGCTGGAAGCCATCATTTTCAGCCAACTAACACAGGGACAGAAAACCAAACACCGCATGTTCTCACTCATAAGTGGGAGTTGAATTATGAGAACATATGGACACAGGGAGGGGAACATCACATACCCGGGCCTATCGGGGATAGGGAGAAAGGGGAGACAGAGCATTAGGACAAATATCTAATGCATGTGGGGCTTAAAACTTAGATGATGGGTTGATAGATGCAGCAAACCACCGTGGCACATGTATACCTATGTAACAAACCTGCACATTCTGCACATGTATCCCAGAACTTAAAATTTAAAAAAAAATAACAGGAAGGGCATTAAAGAAAAAGGAGTTGTATAGAATTACCACTGTTAAGGTTTCAAAAGGTAGATTGATCCCATTTTGCTAAAGCCAACAGTTCCTTCACTCTTAAAAATTATATACTGCTGACGAAGGGTCACAGGCCTAATTTTTAGGAAATATTTATTCTGCCAGTAATAGTCTGTACCATATGACTTTACTATGTCACTTACCGGCTCTAGGCCTTAGTTTACTTCTCTGTAAAATAAAGGATGCTG
Organism: Mandrillus leucophaeus; assembly: GCF_000951045.1. Lineage (NCBI taxonomy): Eukaryota > Metazoa > Chordata > Mammalia > Primates > Cercopithecidae > Mandrillus > Mandrillus leucophaeus. The sequence goes on along the minus strand of NW_012105709.1, from coordinate 2,468,396 downwards.
ATTATTATAGCTAAAGTATATATAAAATATACAGCTAAAACATGTTCAGCACTTGAATGCTATGATTCCCTTTAACTTCGTTAAATATAAAAATGCTAGTAATTTCCATATAAACACAAAGTCCAAAGGTCTAAAAGCTAAATGTCAACCTAGATGTTGATCTTATTCAATCTAAATTTTTCAAGGGAATACATGTATTCTATTAGGTTGCTGCAGAAGTATTGGCGGCTTTTGCCATTAAAATACTTTTGCACCAACCTAAATATATCTTTTAATTTCCAAAGTAAATTACTTTCCTGTACATACAATTTAGTACTTTCAAGACTCTTATTAAGTCTTCTAGGGATAAAATTAGTAGGAAGATTCACTCTCAAATACAAAAGAGAAGATGGCCCAGCAGTAAGGCAATATCATTGTGAAAAGCAGAGATAAAACCCTATCTTTCAGCAACTTTGTCAAATTAGTGATCCCCCCAACACGGTTACCAAAATCCCATTTCTCTTCCCCAGCTGTGTGTTACCACACTGTGCAAAGTTCACTGGGGAAAAGAAGAAAACAGATCAGCAGGAAATACAAAGACAGCAAGCAAAGCAGATTTGACAGTTGCCAAGAGGTGGCCTCAGATGTACAATCCATGATCTCTTGCTGGGCAAATGAGAAAGCAAAACCAACAGGCTCTGTTCACTAAACGCACAAGGATGTGCCCCACTGCACAGAACCCTATCTGTACCTTTACTCATGGGTGCCTAGAGCAGGTTTGCATTCAAATTAGAGGAAGCTGTGTGCATATAAACTATGGTGGGGTGTTTGTGAGCAGGGGTGCAATTCTTAGCGTAGAATCCATTGCCACAGATCCAAGAAGCACTTTAAAGAGATTATACTTTATGTGATTACCTTTCACGGGCCCTGAGAATCTCCTTGTAAATTACATCAAACATGAGTTTACAGACATCATGACAATGGGAACTCACTGATGGCAATGAAAATACGGGAAGTGGAACAGGAGCAGCAGTGCTTGAATGACAGAAATCAGTACAGCTGCTAGAATAGTAACCACACATTTTTAAAAACTAACTTATATTGTGAAAATAAATCGTCACTATCTTGATTAATCCATTTCTATTTAGTAGTTAACATTTTAACTGAAGATAATAAAGACTAATTTCTTCAAAGTTTTTGGTAGATAACTATATATATATACATATGACTTTTTAAATAAAATACTCAGAATTGTAAAGAGGATATTTTCTTCTTAGGAATTATTCCAGACAAGTACTCTAAACATAAAAGTTAGAAAATGTTTTACTAGGCCTTTTCCACAGTAACAGAAAAATCAGTTTGTAGTTATGAGTGTTGGGCTTTCTGTTTTCGTTATCCACAAAAGCTATAAGGAATTGCTAACATAGTTGTGGCTTTCATTCTTCCAAATAATCCCCAATTCACTTGGAAATTTTTTTTATTTCAAAAGATCTTTTTCCTATCATTTGCTTTGCTATTTTATACAGTCAGTGTTTACTCAATAAAAGCGTTTGAAGTTTAAAAAAGCATTCTCTTCTCTAATCCTTGACTTAGATTTTTCCCATATCTCCCTTGGCATGTGTTGGGATGAAAGTGGCCAGGACTCAAACTAGAGAACACATATTTCATACCCTCTCCTTGTTTTCACTTGCCTCATTTATGTTCACCAATCCAATCAGTGTGAGAGTGAACCCCAGCACCCTCTGGGTTCTTCCTGAAATAATTATAATATCCAAAGCCTTGCTTACTTCATAGTCACAAGAAAATGGCAGGACAAATCCACTGTTCCCTAATCCCTCCCTCCTTCAAAATTCTTTTTGCACAAACCTCTATCAGTCCAGGGCGGGTGTGGGCAGGATCCAGAATTTAATGTTTCTTGAGTGATAATAGTGTTATGTTATTTTCTAAAATGCATCAAAATGAGCTGTTAGGTTTCATGAAACATTCCTTCACTTTAAAATTGCTCCATATGTTTAAGCAAATGAAAAGGATCTCCTAAAATGCCTAGAAGACAAATTTAGTCCCTATTTGTTTCTGACACAGAGATGAAGGCAATTCTAGAGTCCAACTGAGATTATTGCTTACTTTCTTGAACCCTCAACTTCAATTTAGAGACAACCAGGATGCAGCTGGCATCTTCTGGAAGGGACTATTTATTCACTTGTTAGCAGGCTAGTTTTAATTTCATATGAAGGCAGAAAGACTTTTGTTTCCTTGCTGCATTGAATAGGTGTGTGTGTGTGTCTATATGTGTGTGTATACAGCAGGTCTTTGAATAAAGTTGTTTCATTCAAAGTCGTTTAATTATAACATTGGTAAGAAAAAACATTGATTCCAGACTGGGGCCCCTGCCTGTGTGGAGTCTTCATGCTCTCCCCATTGTCCGTGTGCGTTCTCTCTGGCACTTCTACTTTCCTCCCACATCCTAAAGCTGTGCCTGTGGATTTCATCTGTGTGAGGTTCACATGGTCCCACTATGAGTGAGTGTGGGAGTGGGTGTGTGTGTGAGTGGGTGTGTGTGTGAGTGTGCCCTGCCATGGGATGGCATCCTGTCCCAGATGAGTTCCCACCCAGATAAGCTCTGACCACCCATGACTCCGAACTGGAATAAGCAGATTGAAAAAAGAGTGAATGAATGAAAGAAGACAAATATTGTAAACATCTGTCAAGTCTAGGATAATCATCCAAATGCACGGCAATACATGCTGCAGTACAATAGCACTCAGTGAGCCGCCATATCGATGGGATTGTGAGCTGTATGAGAGGAAGAGGTGCTCCTTACAATTTTTCCTTTGCAGACCTTTATTTCTTGATTTAACCCACTGCCATTACAACTGCCATCACTGATTCACCAAATATTGGGTAAATAATTATGTTGTGTTCATTAATCTTTCTTAAATATATATATAAAACTCACACTTAGTTCAATATTTAATAGTAGAAATATTTTGTCTTTATTTAGAAGTTCAGGAATGTTTTGTGACCATAAATATTGCCGTAGGAACTAACTCTTGGTTATATCCATTAGCCTATGGTAAAATTGGTTTTGTTATATGTCATTTTGCTTAAAGTTACAATTTCCAGAAACCTATCCATGATGTTAAGTGAAGACTTACTACATATATGTATACACATATATATTATTACTTGTAAATATTACGTATGTATAACATTACATATATATACACATACACACAGATATATACACACTTACTACTTATATTACCTAACATTATTGTATTAGGGTTTTCCAGAGAAATAGAACCAGCAGGCTGTGTGTGTGTACACATAGAAAGATTATTTTAGGGAATTGTCTCATGTGATTGCATAGGCTTGGCAAATCCAAAATGTATGGGGTAGGCCAGCAGGCTGGAGACTCGGGGAGAATTGCATTTCAATTCCAAAGGCAGTCTGCTGGCAGAATTCCTTCTTGCTTGGGGAGGGCAGTCTTTTCTATTCAGGCCATCGGCGACTGGATGAAGCCCACCCACATTATGGAGGGTAATCTGCTTTACTCAGAGGCCACAGATGTAAATTTAATCTCATCCAAAAAGCTCCTTCACACAAACATCCAGAATAATGTTTGACTGAATATCTGACCACTATGGCTCAGCCAGTTGCCATATAACATTCACTATCACAATTATATAACATTAATAGACACTATGTGCAAGACGCTTTATGCGGGATGGAGTGACATTAACCACTTCATCTGTATCTTTCCATTCTTGGCCCCACATAAAGAGAGAATACTTTGGAAAGCAAATACTTTAGTACCTCTGTGGTTTAAAAGGGGTAGTGCTGACTCACTTCTTCAGAAACTGTCTCTAAAAAGGCTAAAAGTTTGGAGAGTATCTTGTAGCTAGCATAGTGGAAACAGAAGGAGATCACATGGCTTTGTCATCAACTCAGCTCCCAACTTCTCTGGGCTATTTTCTTTCTAGTACCTTTCCATTATTTTAGCTACAAGATACTCTCCAAACTTTTAGGAAAATTATGCTAAAATGTCATTAATTTTAAATAAATACATTAATAATATTGCTGGTTCTGTCTCCTAGTGCAATTTCCTTACATCAATGAATGACAGTATGATGTGGAAATAGCAAAGGATTTTAAGAAAAATGTCTGGACTGGCAACTGTCACTTACTAGGAAGTATCTTAATCTCTCCAAATTTCAGTTTTCTCAACTGTAAAATGGGAATACTGTTGGTAATGTCCATAAGTACCTCACTTGAGGTAAAGAACAACTGAGATAAATATGTGGCAGTATTTGAAAAATGATAAAGCATCATGGCCCTGCTTGTTATTCTCACTTTCTATTAAACTAAATTAAGTTATAGAACCTTGGACCCCACTCAAGGGCCCAGTTTTCTTAGCATGGGTGTGGAAATTGTGGCTACTAAAAAACAGGCAACTCTCGTATCTACAGGAGATTACTAACTTATTATATAGGAATTTGACCTTAATCTTGGTAGAGGGGATTTCATCCTAGTGTATCTGCAGCTCTACCTGGAATATGCTGAGCTTCATAATGTCTACTTCAGGCAAATGCTTTTCTCCTCCAGTACAGCCAGTCTTCTCTGCATTCATTGGAACACTCAGAACATTATTAAATGTACCTTCTGTCTTATCTGGATGAAACTAAAAACAGAAATGGGTAGTTTTATAGTTTTATAATAATATTTTATAATAATTATATAATAATAGGCTTTGTTGCTTTTGGCAAAAAGAACTCTCTGTGATGCAAGCAACAATCTTGTGCCCTTGAAGCCCATGTCCTCAAATACCCAAGTAAATCTAAAATCTTAGCAGTGTTCCTTAGGTGTTGCAAAGTGTTAGTAGGAAATATCCTAAGTGTGCAATGTCTCCAAAGTTTGTGGCGCTTTTTCCTTTAAGGATATTGTTTCTAGCTCAGCTGAAGTTCTCCATCTCTATGGGGATTTCCTTTCACCCACTAATAGTCTTTAAGAACATTTCAATTTTACTAATATCAATGACAATTTCATACTTTGGTAAGATTCCTTACCCTACTCTATCCTGACCTCTTTTCAAAATATTAATCAACTAGACTAGAAAAATAATCAAAATAATAGCAGAAAATCTCTCTGTTTATCCTTCACATATGTTTCTATTAGTTTGTAAAATGACCCACATCTCCACTAGGCCCTGTGGCAAGCATAAATATCACATAGCATAACAAGTACTAAGAATTTGTGGAACTTAATGTTACTGTTTTATCAACCTCAATGGAAAACTATTTTGCATTCTTTTTTTTCTTTTCTTTTTGTACTTCTGAATTTGTGACCAAATTTTACTGAGAATACCATATGGTATGTGCCTCAAATCATACACAGAGCAACTTGATGAGTTTTCCTAAATCTAAGCTCTCGCTGATCAACCCAAAGCCTCACCATTGCCTATTGAATTAAGTCAGATTCCTTTCCCTAGAATCTAAGGACCTCCATAATGCATTGATACCGTGATCCAACTGAGCTGTTTTCCCACATATGCCCTGTCATTTTCTCTGTCTTGGAACGTTCTCTCTCTTGGTATCTTTTTTTTCCAATGGTCTCCATTTGAAACGCCTCCTTTTCCATGAAGTCTGTCCTGTCACCAAATAAATGTCATTTCCCCATTTATAATACATCCACAGTCTGTTTTTATTCCACCTGTACCATAGTCATCTTTGAGCTTTCCTAGTCTACTCTGTAAAAACTGTAAGCTTCTATAAAGCAGGAGCTCTGTCTCAACCATAGCATTCATTCAGGCACATTTCAGAAGCATATAGTATTTCTTAAAGGATGACAGCAGGGAATCCAGAAATATTTTTTAAATTCCTTTGTGTCCTTGTATTTTCAAGGTTAACACAATTCCATTTTAGTAAAAAGCCTCTGTAACCTGTAATCTCAATCTCTCTATATATACACACACACATATATATAGATTGTTTTTTCTGGTAGGGATAGAGGGAAATAATGCAAGGTCAGTGTGACACTAAGTAACAGATTAATTGTAAGCAAAATGGTTCTATGATACAAATCTACTGCATGAAAGCTACAGTGGGAGCTGTAAAGAGACAGATCATTTCTAGGTTGGGGAATTGTCAGGATGGGTGTATTAGTCCATTATCATGCTGCTAATAAAGACAGACCTGAGAAATAATGGCAGAAGGGGAAGCAAACATGTTCTTCTTCACATGGCAGTAGGAGGGAGAAGAATGAGAGCCAGGTGAAGGTTGAAGCCCCTTATAAAACCATCAGGTTTCATAAGAGCTTACTCTCCATCACAACAATAACATAGGAGAAACTGCCCCTATGATTCAATTACCTGCCAGTGGGTTCCTCCCACGATACATGTGGATTATGGGAACTACAGTTCAAGATGAGATTCGAGTACGCACACAGCCAAACCATATCATCCCACCACTGGCCCCTCCCAAATCTCATGTCCTCACATTTCAAAACACAATTATGCCTTTCCAACAGTCCCCCAAAGTCTCAATTCATTAAAGCATTTACCCAGAAGGCCAAGTCCAAGGTCTCATCTGAGACAAGGCAAGTCCCTTCCACCTATGAGCCTGTAAGATCAAAAGCAAGTTAATTATTTGTTAATACAATGGGGGTACAGGCATTGGGTAAACACACCCAATGGGAGAAATTGGCCAAAACAAAGGGCCACAGGCCCTATGTGAGTCCAAAATCCACTAGGGCAGTCATTAAACCTTAAAGTTCCAAAATGATCTCCTTTGACTCCATGTCTCACATCCAGTGCACACTGATGCAAGAGTTTGGCTCCCACAGCCTTGGAAAGCTCTGGCCCTGTGGCTTTGCAGGGTATAGCCCCCTCCTGGTTGCTTTCGTGGGCTGGCATTGAGTTTCTACAGCTTTTCTGGGCAAATGGTGTAAGCTGTCAGTGGATCTACCATACTGGGATCTGGAGGACAGTGGCTCTCTTCTCAAAGCTCTGCCAGACAGTGTCGCACTAGGGACTCTGTGTGGGGGCTCCAACCCCACATTTCCATTCTGCACTGCCCTAGCAGAGGCCCTCCATGAGGACTACTCCACCCCTGCAGTAAACTCCTGCTTAGACATCCAAGTGTTTCCATACATCCTCTGAAATATAGGTGGAGATTCCCAAGCCTCAATTCTTGACTTCTGTGCACCCACAAGCTCAGCATAACATGTAAGCCACCAAGGCTTGGGGTTTGAACCTTCTGAAACAATGGCCTGAGCTGTACATTGGCCCCTTTTAGCCACAGTTGGAGCTGAAGCAGCTGGGAAGCAGGGCACCAGGTTCCTGAGCCGCATAGAGCTGGGGGACCCCAGGCCTGGGCCACAAAACCATTTTTCCCTCCTAAGCCTCCAGGCCTGTGATGGCAGAGGTTGCCATGAAGGTGTGTGACATGCCATGGAGACATTTTCCCCATTGTCTTGGCTATTAACATTTGGCTGCTTGTTACTTATGCAAATTTCTGCAGCCAGCTTGAATTTCTTCCCAGAAAATGGATTTTTCTTTTCTATTGCACCATCAGGCTGCAAATTTTCCAAACTTTCATACTCTGCTTCCTCTTGAATGCTTTGCTGCTTAGAAATTTCTTCCACCAAATATCCTAAATCATCTCTCTCAAGTTCAAAGTTCCATAGATCTCTAGGGCTGCAAAAAATGCTGCCAATCTCTTTGCATAGCAAGAGTGACCTCTACTCCAGTTCTCAACAAGTTCCTTATCTCCATCTGAGACAATCTCAACCTGGACTTCATTGTTCATATTACTATCAGCATTTTGGTCAAAGCCATTCAACAAGTCTCTAGGAAGTTCCAAACTTTCCCACATCTTACTGTCTCCTGAGCCCTCTATGTCTCTAGGAAGTTCCAAGCTTTCCCACATTTTCCTGTCTTCTTCTGAGTCCTCCAAACTGTTCCAGCCTCTGCCAATGACCCAGTTCCAAAGTCACTTCCACATTTTCTTTATCTATATAATAGCACCCCACACCTGGTACCAATTTACTGTATTAGCCTGTTCTCATGCTGCTATAAGGCCATACCTGAGACTGGGTAATTTATAAAGGAAAGAGGTTTAATTGACTCACAGTTCTGCAGGGCTGGAGAGGCATCGGGAAACTTACAATCATGGTGGAAGGGAAGGCAAACATGTCCTTCTTCACATGACATCAGGAGAGAGAAGAATGAGAGCCAAGTGAAGCAGGGAACCCCTTATGAAACCATCAGATTTCATGAGAACTCACTATCACAAGAACAGCCTGGGGGAAGCTGTCTCTATTATTCAATTACCTCCAACTGGGTTCTTCCCTCAACACATGGGGATTACCGAATCTACAGTTCAAGATAAGATTTGAGTGGGTCCACAGCCAAGCCATAGCAAAGGTCTTGGGTAGGACTTAATTCATTGAAGCGATCTTAAAATGTTACCTTCAGCTACTAGGTCTGTCAAGCAGAGGGATGTTCACAAGCAAGGACATAAGGAAATTAAACTGTGAGATTGTTGAGGGCCTTCAATGATTTGGGGATGGCTGGTTTATGGGGTGCAAGAGAATAACATTTAACTAAATGAAAGAGCCAATTACAGTACAAGTTCTAAAGCCCTGAGTATCATTATTATTGCTTATCTCTATATCCCAAGCAGTAACTAACACAATGCCTTATACATAGTTTGTGTTCAATTAATGTGTATTACATTTATTCATTAATTTTGATTAGTCTAGGACTTTTATAATGATAGAGAGTTTAGTTTCACCATTTTTTTGAGTAGTCTAAAAAAAATCTCTCTCTGTACCTTCTTCAACCAATCTATGACTAGGTTTTTTTGTAGGAATTTTATTAATAGATACCAAACATTGTAATATCTTTACATTCAGATTCCAAAGATACCCTAGAAGAGCAGAGAGTTGTACTTCCTCTCACTCACTTTGCATTCCTCCTAAGAAGTACTTGCCCCTAACTGAAAGGAGAGAAGGAGTCAGGGCTCTTTCAGCCTTAAAATTCTCTAGAATTTTCTGGGAGAGGCACATGTTCTGAGTCTGAGGAGAAATGTTCTGGTTGTTGTTTATAAATTATTTTCATCTTCTATTTCTTAGATTATAAATCTATATTTTATAATACTTCATACTATTATGAGGATTTCATTGACAAATTATCTTACAATAATCACTCATATATTCATGCATGGCCCAGTTCACCTTCCTTTGCTTTCATATGTAGAATTTCCTTAATGATGCTTTCTAAAGAGAGGTAAGATCCCCCGCTTGTGTAAGTAGGTCAAGCACATTTGCTCCAAATAAATGAAGATATTTCACATTTCGTTTTTCACACCCACCCACAATTCTTCTTCCAGAGGTACTCCACTAAACTGTTTCTTACTTTGGGACAATACTAATATGGTTCCTTGCAATCTTTCTCTTCTAATATATGCTAATATAAAAGCAAAGTTAAATAAATTCATATATCCAGAGTTGCTTATTCTTCCGATTTCAAATATGTCAGAAAGCTCTTAACACATTTAGTTACTAATCCTCAAAACCAACAAAATAGATATTCAGAGATTACAGCATGATCTAAAGGAGAAAATGTGAAATCAATAAGCTAAAAGTTTTATATGATAAATGGATTCATTAAAATCATGGATTTGAAAAAAAAAAAAAAAAGTTTTGGTGTTTTCTGTTTTTGTTCCAGACCATATTGTCCCTGAATCATTTTAACAAATGAGAAAGTACAAACATAAGGGTCAAAATATGGTTAGATTCCATGCACCTTTTAATTCCTATTAAATACAAAGAGCAAACTATTCTTAGACATTACTTGCATTGCTCTCAGTCTGCCTTCCAAAGCTGGGAAAAAACCAATGTCCAGTTAAATCCTACAACCTGAGCTGGTGTTATCTGCTCCTGTTGGAGGCAAATGACAAAACATGTATCTACTGTGTCATTGAATGTGCTGCAGCAGCTGAAGGAAGTCCCAGTCCTCCCAACCCCATTCTACTTTTTCCTGGGTCTATGAAGGTAAATGAAAGGTACCCAAGTTTCCATAATTCTTTGCTGAGTAAAGGCCCTTGTCCAGGCACTTGTCTAATCCTCAAATAAAAGAACGAATCCTTCCAAATATATTCAGAATCAGCAGAGTAAATCAGCAGGGTCCTTAAACAGTTCAGGTAGAAGAACTTGCAATTTTAAGCAAATAAGGAACTATTTTACCAAAAAAAAAAAAAAAAAAAAGCATCTACTGATCACTGGCAGAACGTAAATGGAAAAAAAATGGTCATAAAAGTTATCAATATTGCTTTTTCTTATAAAAAGCATAAATGAAAACATGAAACTAGGCAATATGAAGTTCAGGCCTCTGTCGTCAATTTTCCAATGCCATAGTGGACTTCACTATTTTTACCCTGGATTTCTAAATTAGCTTTCTAACTGATTTATCATTCTCTCTATTCTCCTTGCAATCTATCTTCTATAATTCTGGAATGATTTATTTTTCTAAAACATAAACCTGGTCAAGTCATACTGCTGATCAGTCCATTCAAGTTATTTCTGCCTGTGTTTCTATCATTTCCTATTGTGCCTTCCATTGTAGGCTTTACTTTCTCCACACTGACATGTACATAGTGCCTAAAATTACTATGATTTTTCACTTAACTATATGCACTCACTATCTCATATTTCATAGATCCTATAAGATTTGCTATACTTTTCTTAAAAGATTTCCTGACCAACAGACCAAACAAGGGTAGAAACAATCCCTGCTCAAAACAAATGAAGGATGCATGCTAATTATATCTGTTTTAATGTTGCCCTTGATTTTACAGCCTCAAATTTGCTTTTGACTGTGCATTTGCTGAGGACAAGAACTGTGTCTTGGCAATCATGTATCCTCAGTGCCCAGTACAGGGATTGACACAAAGCAGGCAACAGAAATGTTTTCTTTTGTTGTGTTTTTAATAAATCCTTTAAAGAGTGGAAGATACAGAAAATGAAATGAATGGCATACAATATCAATTGCAGTTTTGATGACATCTCTATACCTGCAGTGAATATGATCGTGATATTTATACTGAAGATTTAAATCATAAGAGAAACCTTAAGAAATGAGGGGCAGTGTTGGAAAAAGTGTGATGATAAGGTGGGTGGCAGTCTCAACCTGCACACTGCTGGATATATTCAGAAGGACTAATTCATGCAGGCTGGACAGACATTTCAAATGTCAACCCTTCCAGACCAAAACTGGCAAAAGCAATTGAAATCATAGCAGAGAAATACACCTAAAAGTGAATATGTAAGAGCACTCTACTAGAAAACCATTTTAAAATAAGTAACTCAAAGCTGAGTATTATGGAGACTAAACATACAGTTACGTTTCCTGGCACAAAACAGTAAGATGACCAGACTACATTTAACTTATAGACTGTACTTCCTTTAAAATGTCATGAGCAATCAAAAGAAGAAATAGCCTTTAGTTCTTCCTCCAAGAGATATCTTTCTATTTGGCTAAGCAGAATTTGAAAAGTTGCCACAAGGAATTCAAATAAAAATTTAAGTAAATATTGGAAACTGGTCCTGTTTGGACAATTACCCACCATCCAGGATCATTTGTGACAGTTTCCATTATGTTTTCTGTTATGCAGAAAATGAAAGTCCACATGTTTAAGAAAAAAATAACACTATTCCACTTGTCTGAAAGCAATCAGGGCACCTTCCTGACCCGTATTTGCCAACATCTCTTATAAAAGTAATTCTTATCATGAAAAAAACTAAATATTACAAAAAAAATTTACTAAAGGGAGGTATATAATATATGACACAGTAGTAAGGACTCACTTTATACGACCTTGGAACTCATATAACCAGTAATGAACATTTCCCATGGAAAGGTAAATCTGTCTCCTTTTTATGTCCTGTTGTAGACTGGTTCTAAAAGCCACTTGCTTACATAAAGGGTTGAAAAATGGTGGGGTGAGCAAAGAAAGCAGTCTGTTATTCCATAATCACAGACTCTCCCACTGGGTGGACAGGACTCTCTAGGACACTGTTTAAAAATCGTGTTTCATGGGTGGGTTGTAAGGGGGCTGATGATTCCCAAAATCTATTTCCAGTTGTTTTCGTGTGTTCATTTGTCAGGAGAGGGAGGCTATAAATTTTATCTGACTTTCATAGTATAGGTGATTTCCTCCCCAAACTAAGAAAGAATGAACTCATCCCACCACCTCTTTGGCCTCTAGTAATGCATGTTACAGCCCAATGCCTTGTATTTAGAATGCTGTCCTGGAATACCCCAATATAAAATTTGGAGACAATGGGTGTTATTTTCCAAAGAACCTGCTGGGTCTCAAGAGATGCAGCTGGTTGTTTTTGTATTTTAATGTTATGTGGTTTGCTATGTGCTACTGTAATGGATGGAATTGGGGGAGCCTGGTTCACCTGAGCTTGTTTTGAAATGAAGATATGCCTTTTTGTCTGCAGGAAGACAGCTGCAGGGTTTGCTCCGTTAATCAAAACTCCAGCGCTGGCTGACTTCTAAGGAGATCCATTGTCTTAATCCATTCAGACAACTATAATAAAATATCATGAACAAGGTGGCTGATAAACATCATTTATTTATCACAGTTCTGAAGACTGGAAGTCCAACATCAAGGCTTGCCAGCAGATTCAGTGTCTAGTGAAGGCCCTCTTCCTGGTTTGTAGGTGGTGCCTTCTCACTGTATCCTCGCATGGGAGAAGGGGCCAATGAGCTCCCTTGGGGCATATGTTTTAACGGCACTAATCCTATTCATGAGGGCTCCACCCTCATGATCAAATCACCTCTCCAAAGGCCCCACCTCCTGATATTGTCACCTTGGGAGTTGGGATTTCAATACATGACTTTGGGGGCACATAAACATTGAGACCATAGCACCCAAGAGAATCCAGGAGAAATATTCCAAGAGAATCCTTCTGAAATACAGCTCTGATGGAAAACAATTCAGTTAGTGAGTGATTGCAGAATCCCAAGAACATGATCAAAACCCTGTTATAAAGCCTCAGGAAAGCTACAGTCATCATGGGAAAACTCCCATGATGAGGAACTAGCACTTCTCATAATCACACTTCCAATTTTGGATTCATATGTCTGTGCTCTTTATATCAATTTGTTTTTCCTGAATCAGCTGGTATTGTCTGTGCCCATTTTAGGTGCAATGTTCAATGAGACTTGACAAAAGTGTAAATCCATGTAACTACCAGCACAATCAAGATACAGAACACTGCCATCATTCTAAAAGTTGACTCATGCTCTTTGCAAACAGTCACTCCCACCAACCGCAGAGAAAACACATTCCTATCACTATAGATTAGTTTTCTCTAGTCTGAAAGTTTATGCAAATGTAATCATACAGTACTTATTGTATATTTACTACATACTTACTTTGCTCAACATGTTTTTGAAAGCCATTCACAGTGTTGCTTGTATTAGGAGCTTCTTGATACACACACACACACACACACACACACGTACGTTGTGATTTTTATTACAGGTGTGTCCTGTGGAGGCTCTAGAGAACAAACCATTTCCTTGCCTTGTTCAGCTTCTAGAGCCTCAGTCCTTGCATTCCTTGGCTCATGAACCCTTACTTTATCTCCAAAGCCAACAATGCACCGTCTTCAAATCTCTCTCTACCTTGGTCTCATTGCCCTCTCCTATGTGTTGTTATCTCCCTCTCCCTCCCTCTTCTAAGGAAGATTTGTGATCATGCTTAGGACCCACAAAGATAAGCCAGAATAACCTCCCATCTCAAGATCCTTAATTACATCACATCTGCAAAGTCCATTTGGCCCCGTAAGGTAATATTTATAGGTTCCAGTGATGAGGACCTGGAAATTTGGGGGAGGCATAATTTAGCCTACTACAATGACCAAGTTAGAGAGTGAAGAATCCAGTTAACATCCAGGAAATATATCATACCATGGCATTTTAAGGGTTGTATTTTGCTTTTATTGCAACTGATTTTTTGCGCACAAATGACATTCATTCTTACTTCATGTCAACTCAGGAACTAAATTATATTTTACATTAAATGTTAATAATCACAATCAAATTTGCCTGACTCTCAGGTTGCATTTCTTCCAGTCTATTATTCCTTACACCTGCAGTTCTGCATGTGAATTCTATCAAGAAGTTATCTTGCCTAAGCATTTATGATCTTTTCCCCATTCTATATTTTGTGACAAACTTCAACTCTCCAAGCAGCAGCTATTCCTAAAGTTCATTGGGTGGGTTCACAGTAGATGTTTCCAGGGTTTGAATCTTATCTCTGCTAATCACCTGTTGGGCGAAGTTTAAGTTACTCTACATTTCAGTTTGACATTTCAGTTTGACCAAATATTTGATAAAATAATACAGAGTGGCAAACCAATAAATAGTGACTACCTATGTGTGTATATTTGTTTTATATAAATATATACATACATTTAATTGCAATAAAAACACTTAACAAGAGATCTACCCTCAACAAATTTTTAGATGTACAATACATAATTGTTGACTATAGGTACTGTGTTGTACAACAGATCTTTAGAGCTTATGCATCTTGCCGACTGAAGCTTTATTAACTCCCCATTTCCCTCTTCCTACATCCTCCAGCAAACATCATTTGATTCTATGAATTTTACAAATTTAGATAATTCAGATAAGTAGAATCACGTACTATTTGTCTTTCTGTGACTGACTTATTTCACTTAGCATAATGTTCTCAAGGTTCCTCCATGTTGTCTCATATTGCAGAATTTCCTTTTTTTAGAGGTTGACTAGTATTGCATTGCATGAACATGCATTTTCTTTATACATTCATATGCCAATGAATATTTACAGTTTCCACGTTTTTGCTATTGTGAATAATGTTGCAAAGAATATGGAAGTGCAAACATCTCCTCAAGATCCTGATTTCAATTCTTTTGGATAGATACTACTGTTTCCCATAGTGACTGCACCATTATGTATTCCCACCAACAGTGTGCAAGGGTTTCAATTTCTCCACATCCTCACCAACACTTATTGTCTTTTGGTTTTTGGGTTGTTATAATAGCCATCTTCACAAGTCTGAGCTGATACCATATTGTAGTTTTGATTTGCATTTCCCTGATGATTAGAGACGGTGAGCATTTTTTTTCATATAACTGTTGGCCATATTTATGTCATTTTTGGTGAAATACCTATTCGAGCCTTTAGCTCATTTTTAATTGGGTTATTAGTCTTTTCACTCAAGCTATAGAAGTTCCTTATGTATTTCAGAGATTAATCCCTTATCAGATATACGGTTTACAAATATTTTATCCCATTTTGTAGGTTGCCTTTTCACTCTGTTGATTGCTTCCTTTGCTGGGTAGGAGCTTTTTAGTTTAATGTAGTTCCACTTGTTAATTTTTGCTTTTGTTGCCTGTGGTTTTGGTGTCATAGCCACGAAATCATTGCCAAGATGAAAGTCCTAGCCAGAGCAATTAGGCAAGGGAAAAAAAAAAAAAAAGGCATCGACATCAGCAACAAACAAGTAAAAGTGTCCTGGTTTGCAAATGACATGATCTTATATAGAGAAAACCTTGAGGACTCCATAAAAACACTGTTTAATAAATGAATTCAGAAAGTTGCAGCATACAAAATCAACATACAAATATCTGACTATGTGCAGCAGCTCATGCCTATGATCCCAGCACTTTGGAAGGCTTAGGCAGGAGGATCCCTTGAGGCCAGGAGCTCAAGACCAGCCTTGGCAACAAAGCAAAACCCTTTCTCTACAAAAAATAAAAATAAAAAAATTAGCCAGGCATGGTGACACAGGCCCGTAGTCCCAGCTACTCAGGAGGCTGAGGCAGGAGGATTGATGGAGCTTAGGAGTTTAAGGCTGCAGTGAGCTTTGATTGTGCCACTTCACTGAAGCCTGGGCAACAGGGTGAGACTCTGTCTCTAAAAAAAAAATTAAAATTAAAATTAAAAAGTTATCCTTTCAGTAAGAAATAGCTTATGGTAGAAGAAAAAAAATCAGTTGCTTTTCTGTACATTAGCAATGAACCATCTGAAAAGGAAATTAGAAAAACAATCCATTTTCATTAGCACCAAAAAGAATAAATATCTAGGAAAAAACTTAACTGAGGAGGCGAAATGCATGTATACTAAAAACTAAAATATGAATGAAAGAAGTTAAGACACGAACAAATGGTAAGACAGCCTCCATTAGAAGAGCTAATATTGTTAAAATGTCCATACTACCCAAAGCAATCTACTAACTCAGTGTAATCCCTATCAAAATCTAAATGACATTTTTTACAGAAATAGAAAATACAATTTTAAAATTCATATAGGGCCACAAAAGACCATGAATAGCCAAATCAATCTTGAGAAAGGACAAAACTGGAGGCATCACATTTCCTGATTTCAAAATGCAAATCTAGAGTAATCAAAGCATTATGGTACTGACATAAAGACGGACATACAGATGAACAAAACAGAATAGAGAATCCAGAAATAAACCCACACACCATGATCAGCTGATCTTCACAAGCATGCCAAGAATATACAATAGGAGAAGGATAGTCTCTTCAACAAATGGAAACTGGAAAACTGGATATGCACATGCAATCAACTGAAATTAAACCCTTATCTTAAAGCATACATAAAAATTAACTAAAAATAGATTAAAGACTTACAACATAAGACATGAATTTTTAAAACTCCTAGAAGAAAACATAAAGGAAAAGCTTCAAGACTTTTTCGTTATATTGTGATGTCTTTCTGACTTAACATATATAGTCATAATAGTGAAGCTGAATTTTCAGAAACTTCACGCCAAAGCTATCATTGATGTGATTCATTTCAATTTAACCTGTTTTTATAGCATCTACTATAAGCAAGGATCCGGGCACTGCAGGTGATCCACTGCGGAATAGAATCAACCCCACACCTTAATAAGGTCATGGTCTAGTGGTGAAAGCAGGTAATGACAATACAAGGTGATTAGAACCATAAAATCAAGGAGCTTTAAATATGATATTTGATGGTATTAAGGAATTATTAATTTTGTGACGTGTGATAATAGCATGATGATTATGTTAAACCAACCTTTATTGATTAAAGACTCAATTCAGTTTCTATTGCCACCGTAACAAATTACCACAAAACTGACGGCTTAGAAGAGCACAAATCTGTTCTCCTAACGTTCTAGAAGTCAGAAGTTTGAAAGAAGTCTCATAGGTCTAAAATCCAGGCATCCACATGACTGGTCCTTCTATAGGCTCCC
>NW_012105709.1:2445584-2450988 GCF_000951045.1 Mandrillus leucophaeus | reverse complement strand
GATCCGCCCGCCTCGGCCTCCCAAAGTGCTGGGATTACAGGCGTGAGGCACCACGCCCAGCTGGGAGGACACTTTTTGCACAGGAAAGCAGAAATGCTTATCAGATGTAATGATTTTCGAAGTTATTGCCTAAGAGTTTCTCTAGAACAATCCATATTTTGTAGGACACAATTGCAGCCCAGAGGAAAATCTCACTTTGTAGCAACGTATCTTGGCTTCTAGAAAAACAAACAAATAAAGAGGCCCACAGGGGTTTATTTTAAAATATGGTGAGGGAAATGTAGGCAAGCCGAGGGAGATCTTGCTTTTGAAGAACTAGGCCTGATAGCCAGCGGACCTGGTATCTTCCCAGAGTTTCTGGACTCTCACAAGCTCACAGTTCATGGTAAGTTCTCTGAGAAAGGATTTCCACCTCGGCATAGGCCCAGCCCTCTTCCCTTCCCTCTAGCTAAGGACCGGAGTGTCCGCAGGGCGGCGCCCCGCGCCAGGGTTTGGTTCCTTTTACCTCCGGGTGCCTCTGTTCTGCGCCTTCCAGCCTTTCTTCTCCCTGGCTTGCTTGGCTTTCTCAGGTGAGGGTACCTATTTCTTTTGTCATTTTGCACAGAAAATGTAAACTTTTCCTACTCTTAAAAGGTCATCTTTAAAATTTTCTTATAAAAACAATAAGATATTCCTACAATTTTTTTTCTCTCTAAATGCTATTACTGCGGTATAAAAACAAAAAAGGAACAAGTTCCTCAAGGATTTCATTTTCACGGATGCAACTGTAATTATGCATGTTACCAGAAGATGGCAGTACACCATTAATAACAGTGGCGCATCCCTTAGAACAAAATGGCTTGTTCAATTTTTTGGAGCTTGGTAGACCTAGGTACTAAACAAATGTTAGTGGATCTGTTGCTAAGTGCAAGGTTATTCTGGGTTGCGTTAGTTAATACAAGAGACAAAAGCTGCTGTGATGGAGAGTGCTAAACTAAACTTGCAAACACAATTAAGAAGAGAGAATTGTCCCAGTCTTGTCTTTTAAAATTTCATCTCACCCCTCCTCACTCATTGAAAGTCACATTTCTGAGAGAAAACATTATAGCAAAAGGAAGGAAGGAAAACAAAATACAACAAAATTCTCTTATAAATGAGGATACTTTAAAAAGGCAAAGTGATTTGCCCAAACACACTGGTAATGATTAGCTCCAAGTCTGTTGACCAACATTTTCTCTATCCATGGTACCACACTGATTCTCGAAATGACAAATTCAGGGATTAAGAATTCCAGTCCTTGCCCCATCACTGACCATTTGTGAGCTCTTAAGCAAATTATTTAATTACTTTTATGTAAAAGTAAGGCACTGGACTAGGTCAGTTCAAGCATTTTTACCAAGGGAATTTTTTTTTCTTTTTTTCATTTTAAGACTCCTATTCAGAAGTTCAAAACCTAAAATAAAAGAAAATGCTAGAGTTGAAAGAGATGTTTTCCTCTTGAATTTACTCCTTTCTCCCCCAGAATCTTAGGCTTCCTCAGAGCACAGTTTGTAAACTATCAGACTGGGTGATCTTGTAAATACCTTTCAGCTCTAAAGATTAATTATCCCTCAAGTTCATTGAATTAATTGTGAGATAGCAATAAAATACCCTCAAAAGTGATTACTGTTTGATAAAAAACAAAAGCAACAACAACAAAAAACTAAAACCTGAAGATGATGACAAACTGGTATTTGTTATCTATTAAGAACAAAGAGAAACTGACTTTTAAAGCACTTTCAATATTTTTCAACACGATGCCTCTGAATAATGACATTATCTTCATGTTTTGCAGGGTCCTTAAACACGCTCAGCCAGGTTTCCGCTGTGAACATCCTCTGGCACATGCTCTCAGAAATCAGAAGGTTGCCTGTGGAGAACACTGTGGCTCCCTTGCATTTAGGCAACAGACTTTTGGCTGTAGTAAGTGCCAAAAGCCAGAGGTGGTATGGCTTATGCTGCACCATGGTGTATTGGGCCAAAGAGCTCTGGAAACCATTCAACCACATGGCCATCAGCAGTGATGGGAAGGACAACTTAAGGTCAAAGGACTATGGGAGGCTGTCTAAGATGGGTCTTAGAATTAGTCTTCCTGGGTTTACAACCGAGCTCCAACACTTTTGACAAGTTACTTTGGTTTCTAAATTTTAATTTGGGATAATAACATTACTTCCTAGGAATGAAAAGACCTCACAGGGCAAACAATAGCAGTGTATGAACACCAAGTAAAAGTTTCTGTTTTCTTTCACAGGATTCCTGCAAATATCTCCAGGCTGGGCTCCTCATCGGTCCTCCACCTTTCAATCCATCCTCCACGCAACAGACTGAATGACCATTAAAATATACGTCAGATCACATTGCTGCATGTTTAAACCTTTCAATGACTCTTTCTTGCACTTCCAAGAAAATTCACATTCCTCACACTGACCTACAGGCACTGCATGATCTTCCTTATCCACTATCTGACTTTAATTGGCACTCGCTGACCATATTCCAGTGGCACAGGCCTTCGGACATTTCTGGGAATAGCCCAAACCTTTTCTAGTCTTTAGAACTCTTGTGTGTACTTTTTTTCCCTTTCCCAGAACACACTGGCATTTCCTAAAGTCTCAGCTAAAATATTTCTCCTCAGTGGGGTCTTCTCTGGCCACCCTATCTAAAGTATCAACAATAAAGTACACCTTATTCTTTCGCACAGGGCTTGGAAATGTTTGACCTGTAGGCCAAACTGGCCCACCATGTTGTTTTTATAAATAAAATTTTATTGGAAAGCAGCCATTTTTATTCATTTAAGTATTAACCATGACTGTTCTGGTGTCACAGTGGCCAGGTTGAATAGTTGCAAAGCCTTTTATCTGGCCCTTTATAGAAAAAGTTTATCAATCTCTAATCTATAAAGTAAGCATGCACTCCCGTCAGCATCTCTTCATTTCTGTTTATTCTCCAGTACCTTCAGGTAGTTGCTTTTTAAATTATGTTTAAGTTTTATAGTTATTTTCTTCAGAGTAAGTCATCCTGTGGAATCTTTTTTCCATTATACCCAGAAGCCGATTCTAGTTATTTTAAAAATTCTGTTCAATAGTTCCAATATCCGAAACATCTCTGAGTCTTGTTCTATAGTTGATTCATCTCTTGAAAATGGGTCATTTTCCCCTATTTTTAACTTCATATATCTTATATTTTGTATTGAATGTCTAATATTATGTGTAGAAGAATAATGAGAACTGAGGTAAATAGTATTTATATGTAGTAATAGGCACCAGTTAACATTACTGGTTGTTACTGTGGTAACAATGGTTACCACATTTCTGTCTGCACAATAGTATGGCAGGTTGTGTCACTGTAGTCAATAGTTATGCAGAGTTTGGTATTTTATGTTGCTTTTATAACCTGTATACCACAGTCTTCAAAATCCTTGACAGGATATTTCTGTTGCCTTGTGTCGTGTGAGCATCTCGTGGAGGCCTGTGGAAACAAGCCTGCACATAAGTGTGAGCTCACCTTGCATGGGCTTATGGTTATTTTAAGTTGATATGCTAGCTCACACTTGGCTTTTAGTATGTTTTCTCATTTTTAGATGACTTTCTCTTAGTTTATTTAATGGCAACCGCCTTTCTCTCATGTTCTGTCAAAACTGAAATAGTCCTTGGACCCCATCTCTCCTCAAAGATTCTTGTCACTCTTTGCAATCAGTTTGTTTATTTGGCTTACAATGTCAGCTCTCTGATATGATCAAGAAAAGGTAGAATTTTATAGATTATCTGTATTTTCTCGTAGGTAGAGTGACATTCTTGTGTAGCTTTCTAAACAAAAGCAGAATGCCAGTACCCACATTCTAAAATTTGCCCTCCTTTCAAATGGACAGAGACAAAAACATAATTTATGCCAGTAAGGTTAAAAAAGAAGCATGACATTGTAAATTGACAGTTGGTGCTATAGACTGAATGTTCCCCACCCCCACCCCCTTCTGCCCCAACCAAATTCATATGTTCAAACTTAATCCCCAGAGTGATGGTATTTGGAGGTGGGGCCTTTGGGAGGAGATTAGATCATCAGGGGAGAGCCCTCATGATGGCATTGGTGCTTTTATGAAAGAGGTCCCAGAGGGCTCCCTCCTCCCTCCTGCCATGTGATGACACAGCAAAAAGATGTGATTTATAAAACAGGAAGCAGGCCCTTACCACACACCGAATCTGCTGGTGTCTTGGTCTTGGACTTGCAGCTCCAGAACTGGGACCATTAAATTTCTGTTGTTTATAAGCCACCCAGTCTATGGTGTTTTTTCATGGCAGCTCCAATGGACTGAGACAGTTGGGTAGTAAATTTGTATTACCAGTCTAAGAAGGATTTTGAAAATATGTAGAAAAAAGGTCATACAGTCTGATCGTTTTGATATAATATTTCTACTTCAAGTGATCTAATCAGAGATCCTGAGAAATATTCTTATAGAAGGATATTCACTACAATATTATTTATTTTAATTGACAAAAATTGTATATATTATTTATAGCATATTGTTTTGAAATATGTATACATTGTGAAATGGCTAAATCAAGCTAATTAATATAAACATTATCTCACATACTTACCTTTTTTGTGGTAAGGATAATTGATATCTATTCTTTTAGCAATATTTGAAAGTACAATACATTGTTATTAATGATAGCCACCATGTTGTACAATAGCTCTCTTTAACTTATTTCTCTGGTCTAACTGAAATGTTGTATATTATGAACAGTATCTCCTCACTCTCATCCGTAGCCCCTGGTAACTCTACTTTTATAAGTTCAAGTTTTTTAGATTCTGCATGTAAGTGAGATCATGTAGTATTTGTCTCTCTGTGCCTGGCTTATTTCACTTACCTAAAGATCTCCAGGTTAGGATCTCCAGGTTCATCCATATTGTCTCAAGTCACAGAATGTCCTTATTTTTTCTTAGGCTGAATTGTATTTCATTGTACATATACCACATTTTCTTTATCCATTCATTTGTTGATGGACACTTAGCTTAGTTTATGTGAATAATGCTCCGGTGAATATGGTAGCACACGTATCTCTTCCATCTACTGATTTCATTTCCTTTGGATATACCCAGTGTTGGGTTTGCCAGATCACATGGTAGCTTGATTTTTAATGTTTTTAGGAACCTCCTTAGTGTTTTTCATAATGACCAAACTAATTTACATGCTCAACAACACACCACACTATTATCAAATAATGGAGACAAACTAGATAACCAACAGTAGAAAAGTATTTTTAATAAATTGAGATCCAACCACATAAATAAATGTTATGCAAATATTAAAATACTTCAGTGAAGAATATTTACTGAGACAATGATCATAATATAATGTTAAATATCAAAGCCAATACAATATATATAAATT
>NW_012105709.1:2441504-2444249 GCF_000951045.1 Mandrillus leucophaeus | reverse complement strand
AGACAGAGTCTCACTGTGTTGCCCAGGCTGGAGTGCAATGGCACAACAATGTTGGCTCACTGCAACCTCCACCTCCCAGGTTCAAGCGATTCTCATGCTTCAGCCTCTCAAGTAGCGGGGATTACAGGTGCCCACCACTACATCCAGGTAATTTTTTGTATTTTTAGTAGACTGGCCAGGCTGGTCTCGAACTCCTGACCTCAGGTAATCCTTCTGCCTCAGCCTCCCAAAGTGCTGAGATTACAGGTGTGAGCCACCATGCCCGGCCAAGAGTATCTTTTTGTATGTTGATGAGATGAATGGTGGCCGAAAGCCCCTAGATAGCTCCACAATGAAGGCTGTTGCCAGAGGAACCAACCATGTGATTAGAGAATTGGGACTTTTAGCCCCATTCCCACCCACAGCCTCTGGGGAGGACAGGGAGGCTGGAGATTGAGTTCAATCACCAATGGCCAGTGACTTAATTAATCATGCCTGCATGATGGAGTCTGCAGAAAAGTCCTAAATGAAGTGGTTTGGGGAGCTTCTGAGATAGTGAACATACAGAGGTGCTAGGAGGGTGGCCGGCCCAGAGAGGGCATGAAAACTTCATGCTCCTTCCCCCGTACCTTGCCCTCCATACCTCTTCATCTGGCTGTTCATTTGTATCCTTTATAATAAACCAATCAATGTAAATGAAGTGTTTCCCTGGGTTCTGTAAGTCATTGTAGCAAATTATTGAACTGAGGAGGGGGTCATGGAACCCCTAGTTTACAACCAGCCAGTCAGAAGTACAGGTGGAAACCCGGGACTTGTGATTGGCATCTAAATTGGGAGCGGTCTTGTGAGACTGAGTTCTTTAACTTGCAGGATCTTAAACTAACTCCAGGTGGATAGTGTCAGAGTTGAAATGACCTGTAAGTCACTCAGCTGGTGTCCACAGAAAACTCAAGTGCTGAGTGTAGAAAATTCACATATTTGGTGTCAGAAGTATTGTGCATATCCAGGAAGACAAGTTTTCCCTTTTTAATCTCTATTTTTATCTACCGAGCTATTATCTATATAGAAGAAAGTAAGATTAAATGATAAAACAAATGTGGTAAGATGTTGATAGTTCTGAATTTGGGTTAAAAGTAAACAAAAAGACTTTATACTATTTTTGCAACTTGTCTACAAGACTAAAATTGTTGTAAAATATCATGCTATAATATGTAGAACATAGGTTTTAGAGTGGCCAATGGAAAATATTATGATTCAGTGCTCACGCATCAATATTATTTCATGGTAAATTATATTTACCTTTGTAGGATGAAGCACAGTAAATTCATACAAAGGCATAATAGTTTTGTGCCCCACCCCCATATACACAAAGTAAAAAAGAGCTGCAAGTCTCTGTAGAAACATGTTAACCGTGTTTACCTATAAGCTACATATTTTCCGGTGTTACTCATTTTCTTCTTTAAACTTATTCATCTTTCTAAATTTTTATAATGAGAGCTTAATATTTTTATTATTGAATTCCTGACTTTCTTCTTTTCCACAGTTTCAGAAAAGAAAGAAGTAAGAGGGGAAAAAGAAGAGAGAGAGAGAGAAAGAGAGATGAGCCCTAGTAGAGTTCATGGCTGTCTGTGAGCCATTGAATGCACCCGAATGGGGAAGTGCTTGAGGTTGCATAATATCAGCTGATGCTTACAAACTGTTACTTCATGGTCAATCATGATGTGGCTGCCTCCAAGGGAATACAGCTGTTCAATACTCCAGGCTTGCTAATTTGGGGATCATTGGATCTTGCCTGGTGGCTAAACCCTAGGTCTGTTCATACCACCACAAAGAGAGAACCTCATCTCCAAAGGCATGAAGTGGTAAGACACCAAGACAGAATGATGCCACTGCCACCTGGAGCCAGTGAAGCATGTGTGCAGAATTAATACTGGCACAATGCTGGACAAGTGACAGACAAATTTGTGCAAGCTTCCATAATGATTACGCTATTTAATTAGTGGATACCTGACCAGTGTTAAAATCTGGAAGAGTATCAAATACCACAAAGTTTACAATTTCCTTTTCTGGGAACATTTTCTCTATTAAATGGCATTAATGACAAGCTAAAATACTGTCCTTTATCTATTAGCTATTTCACTTCTCTTTTCCCGAAAGAGTTACTCAAAGGCACATAAAGAGGTTTCTTCCTCCATGCCTTGTCTCCAACTCCTGTAGATAGATTTATGCCCCACACCTGGTGCTGCTAATCACATTACAGTGCCTCATGTTCCCATTAACAAAACCATGTGTTAGGGTGGGAGTAAATGTGGGAGAGGGAATGTCACACAGTTTAATTATTTTGTAGGGGGGAGGGGAATAACTCAAAGTACAGTACTCTGGTGTAAAGGGATCATTATGATGCATGGTTGAGAAATGTCTGGACTCATTAAATGCTGAGCTTTCCAAGGCTTGTCATTCTGTAAGACACCTGTTCTGAATATGTTTATAGAGAGGGTATGGGGTGGGCATTACATCGTGGGTTCATGCTGCTTTCTGTTTCTACTTCCCTTCAAACTGCATTTCACTCATTCATTCTTTGGCCACTTGGGGCCATGGCTTCAGGAACAAATATATTATAGAGATACAAAGATTATTCTTCCCAGGATAACTCACAGAAAGACAAATAAATCAGCATGCAACACCTCCTTAGGTTGTTAAGCCAAATGCTTTAGGAGAAATAACCATTTTGTCTTGAGTTAAGTAGCCCAATCTACAAGCACTCTG
>NW_012105709.1:2438680-2439814 GCF_000951045.1 Mandrillus leucophaeus | reverse complement strand
TGTGTGTATATATATATTTGTGTATATATATACACACACAAATATATATATATATGTATATATCTCACTGGTGCCTATAAGTTTTTTGTGGAGAGATATATATACACACACACACACATATATATATATATCACTGGTGCCTGTAATTTTTTTTGTGGATATATATATATATATATTTTGTTTGCATGTGTGTGCATGTAAATATATATACACACACATATATATACACATATACATATTTACAAAATTTATTAGTTACAACAGTTAAAACAGTATCTTTACAGTGAAGAAATCTGAAAGACAACACCTTAATCAAGCAATTATAGTTAATATCACCAATAACGGGATAGAATTCTGTTATGTGCCTCCTAACATGATGCACTGAGAAAGATGCAATATTTTGTGGTGTTCCTGCCAGAAATGCAAAGCCTGAGTCTAATTATGAGGAAGTATTAGACTAACCTAAGTCGAAGGACATTTTACAAAATAGATGGTCTGTACTCTTCAAAAGTGTCATGGCCAAGAAAGTAAGTCTGAGGAAGTTTCTACATTAAAGGAGACTAAAGAAGCATAACAGTTAAATACAAAGTGTAATCCTGGATTGGATTCCAGGCCAGAAACATGAAATACATACATATGTACATACCAACATACTCATATACACATACATGCATATAATTTATTTTTGTTACAAATGGTATCATTGGGACAGTTGGCCATGTTTGAATAAGGTCTAGGGATTAGACACTATTTCTGTGCCACTGTTGATTTGATTTTGATGTTATATTGTGGTTATATAAAATAATGCCCTTGTGTTTAGGAAATTAACTGAAGTACACTAAAGTATTTATGCATAATTGGTCATAATGTCTGCAACTTACAACTTATTCTCAAGTAGTTTAGAAAAAAATTGTCTATCTTTGTGATATTGCGATATAATAAGAAATGTGTATTTGGTCTTCATCCCAGGTTCCTGGCACAAAACTTCTAACACCCTTGTATCTTCCTGAATAATAGAACTGCTAGGAAAATCATTTGTTGTAATAGTCTATCTTAGTTCCTCCTTGGTTCCTGACAGAAGAGCTTCTAAGACTTTGGAACCTCTGGAGCGATAAGAGTATCTTTTTTTTTTTT
>NW_012105709.1:2426651-2433365 GCF_000951045.1 Mandrillus leucophaeus | reverse complement strand
CTTGGGGCTATGGCTTCAGGAACAAATATATTATAGAGATACAAAGATTATTCTTCCCAGGATAACTCACAGAAAGACAAATAAATCAGCATGCAACACCTCCTTAGGTTGTTAAGCCAAATGCTTTAGGAGAAATAACCATTTTGTCTTGAGTTAAGTAGCCCAATCTACAAGCACTCTGTTTTAAACACCAAATCTACACCAAACCTGAGTGGCTTCCAAGTCTCCAGGACGGGCTACGTGGTGGAGAGGAAGGGACATGTTTTTGCATCCTTGTGCACCTCGCTTCCAATCCCAGCTTTAATATAAGGTGACTATTTAACCTGAGTAAGTTCCCCATCACTGAGATTCTCATTCTCATTATCTGTGAAATGGGACTAATACCAACTACTTGTTGGACTATTTTTATTAAGATTAGAAACAGTGCACACAAAGTATCTTGTACCAACTAAGTGCCTACAAGAGGAGTTACTATAACTATTATTACATGAGAATGTGGCTTACCCTTTGACAATTCTGAAAAGAAAAATTTAAAATTTCTCCAACTGACTAAAAGAGAAGGAATGTTGAAAGATAACAAGGAAGAAAGAAAGAGAAAGAAATAACAAAATACAATGAATGAATGAATGAATGAATGAATACATGAATACATGAAAGCAAAAGAAAAAGGAAAGAAGGAAGGAAGGAAGGGAAGGGGAAGGGAAAGGGGAAGGGAGAGGAAGGGAGGGGAAGCATTTATGAAATAGTCTATTAAGATTTTGGAGACATGAGGTCTGTTTCCAGTGAAAATTTAGACACAGACCCTCAAGTTCTCAATTTCCTTAGCTACAAATTGAGGGTATTGTCTAAGGATGAGTTTTGGGAAGCAGCCATTCCTGGCTTGAGGAAAAGAGAACGTTGGTTCTATGGGCTAAATGGTCAGCACCCCTCTCCTCTCTCCACTCCCAGTGGAAACTGTGCACATTTCACCTGAAGGCACATATTTCTCAGATTGACATTTCTGCTACAGTGTATTAGTCAGGGTTCTGCAGAGGAAAAGAACCAATAGGATATAAGATGGCATCTATATAAGATGACATGGTTTGGCTGTGTCCCCACCCAAATCTTATTTTGAATTGTAGCTCCCATAATTCGTGTGTGTTGCGGGAGGGACCTGGTAAGAGTTAATTGAATCATGGGGGAGGGTTTTTCCTGTGCTGCTCTCCTGATAGTGAATAATTCTCACAAAAGCTGATGGTTTTATGAAGGGCAGTTCCCCTGCACATGCTCTCTTGCCTGCCACAATGTTAAGATGTGACTTTGCTTCTCCTTTGCCTTCAGCCATGATTGTGAGGCCTCCCTAGCTATGTGAAACTGTGAATTTATTAAACCTTTTTTTCTTTATAAAGTACCCACTCTTGGGTATTTCTTCATAGCACTATGAAATGGACTAATACAATAGCTATATAGACAGAGATGTATTATGATGGAATGGCTCATACAATTAGGGAGGCTGAGTCCCATGAGTTGCCATCTACAAGCTGAAGGCCAAGAAAAGCCAGTAGTGTAGTTCCAGTCCAAACCCAAAAGACTGAAAACCAGAGAAGCCAATAATGCAAATTCTCATCTCAGTCTGAAAACCCCGAAACCAGAAGTGTTGATCTCCAAAGGCAAGAGAAGATGGATGTCCCAGTTCAAGCAGAAAGAATAAATTCACCCTTTCTTTGACTTTTTGTTCTATTCAGATCCTCTACTGATTGGATAATGCCCACCTGAATTGGTAAAGGCAGTCTTTTTTACTCAGTCTACCAATTCAATTTCTTGTCTCTTCTGGAAACCCTTACAAACACACTCAGAAATAATGTTTTACTAGCTATCTGGGCATCCCTTAGTCCAGTCAAGTTGACCTCTAAAATCAACCATCACACACAGAGAGATTCCAGCTGAGAACTTTATGTTCCAGAAGCCCTCACTTGCAACCTCCTCGTAAGAGTCACCTCATGCATTGAGCCTGATTCAACTCAACATTATCTCTTTGCTTTTAGATGTTTTACAATTTTATTCAAAGCAACTTGTGGTTTGGTGCTGTTGGAATTTTGCTTTGGCTGTTGAAACTTTACTCATTTATTTCATCTTCCTTATTGGGAAATGTTTACATTACTTCATCACATATTTATTTTTAACTGGGGTCTAGGACATGGCTGTAGGGAGGGAACAATCTTGAGGACACTCTATGCTTCAGGATAGATACTTCTTCCTTCTAGTCTGCCCTGCACAGACCTCAGAGCTCAAAGAAGCACTGTGACACCCGCCGCTGTCTGCCCTTAGGAAAGATGCCAAGTTTAGAATTGGTTTTGAGGTGGTTTCAGCAGAACAACAGCCCATACTGCCTCCTAAGAAGAATGACTATGCCGACTCCAAAGAGCACTGGGCAAGAAAAGAACAATTATTTTCTGTTTCCGGTATTCAAAAACTCAGCAAATGACTGGGCACAGTGGCTCATACCTGTAATCCCAGCACTTTGAGAGGCCAAGGAGGGTGGATCACTTGATGTCAGGAGTTCAAGACCAGCCTGGCCAACATGGTGAAACCCCGTCTCTACTAAAAATACAAAAATTAGTCAGGCATGGTGGTGCATACCTGTAATCCAAGCTACTGAGGTGGCCGAGCCAGGTGAGTCCTTGAACCTGGGAGGCAGAGTATGCAGTGAGCCAAGATCAAGACACTGCACTCCAAATGGCAGCATAGCAGGAAAGTTTAGAGTATGGATCCTGGGTCCAGGCTGCTATATTTAAATCCCAGCCCTGGCTGGGCACGGTGGCTTATGCTTGTAATTCCAGCACTTTGGGAGGCTGAGATGGATAGATCACAAGGTCAGGAGTTGGAGACCAGCCTGGGCAACACAGTGAAACCCTGTATGTACTAAAAATACAAAAATTATCTGGGCATAGTGGCAGGTACCTGTAATCCCAGCTACTCGGGAGGCTGAGGCAGGAGAATTGCTTGAACCCGGGAGGCAGAGGTTTGCAGTGAGCCAAGATCACACCACTGCACTCCAGCCTGGGCAACAGAGCAAGACTCCCTTTCAAGAATAGAATAGAATAGAATAGAATAGAATAGAATAGAATAGAAGTAGAGGAGAGTAGAATAGCCCAGCCCTGGCACTTACCAGCTGTGCAATCTGAGATATGTATGTGAGATACAAATTCTCTGTATTCAAAAAGTCCTCATCTTTGAAATTATCCTGCCCAATGTGTTGTTAGGAAGATGGATGAGTTGACATTTGTAAAACACTTAGAAGAGTATCTAGCACATAAAAGTTCTATATTTAAATATTGAGTAGGTAAAAGCCATGGACTCTAATACGTATAACCCCATTAGAGGGTAGTTATTTCTCATAAGTCTCCTGTGCCTTGGAGGATAGTGGAAGTGAGTGAGGTTCTTTGTTATTCCTCTTCCTTATCTACGTGTACATGTGCGTGTGCATGTGTGTATTTTTATATCCACCATTTTAACAGTTGCTTTACAGCTCTTTGTTAATCCTCCTATCAACCATTCATGACCATATTGTTATCAGTTGATAGAGGAGTCTCATAGAGGTCACTCAGTGGCTCAGGTCACAACACTTTGGATTTAGAGTTGGAATTTACATCCCTATCACCAACATCCAAGACTCATGCTATCTCCACTTTTCCCAGCCCCCATAGATACACACATACACCTGGACTTGATCCTCAAATTCTGTCTTATTGGGAAGTTTCTGGGAGAGTAACCAGATGACTCTGAACAACAAAGTATCCATGACAGAAAACAGGTCAAAAGGCCCAAAGTGGTTTTGTTAGAATGGTGGGATTATTAATTTTTTTCCATTTCTCTTCAAAGCATTTAATTGTTAAATATTCAGAGAACCCTGTAGTTGACATGAGAAATCTAGGTGAGGATCTGAAGTGGTGCTGCTGGCATCTAATTTATGAATTTTTATCAACCAAAGGCAACTGTAAAATTGATTTCCTCCTTCCTATTTTCTTTCCTTCCTCCACCTCTCTCCCTTTGTAATATTTCTTTCTTTTTCTTTCCTTCCTTTCTTCCTTTCTTCCTCTCCCTCTCTTTCTTTCCTTCTTTTTTCTTCTTTCTTCTTTTTTTCTCTCTTTCTTTCATTTCTTTCTTCCTTCCTTCTTTCTCTTTCTTCTTTCAAAATTCTCCTTTATAAAATTGTATTGACTATATATAAAATCATATGTTTATTTTTTAAATCATCAGTAATTGGCAGAAGTACTTTTATGTTTTGTATTTGATCTAAGTCTGTGTACACTGTTTCTTGTTTAAGGAAGAGATTCAAATACTTCCCCCAAGTGTGAGAACTGAAGTCTTGGCTGTGGATGGAGGTGAAAGCACAGAGGAAACAATACTTACTCTTATAGGTGACTCTTTTTTTTCCAAATCAAAAACTCTATACTGTCTTCTCCTGTTCAAACCTGGGAAGCATTGTAGAGAATGTAAAGATCAAGGAAAGGGTTTTAATTCCCAAATAGATCAAATTTCAGTTCTGAGAGCACACAGAACTAACTAAGGGACTGCCAGGGAGAGGCCAGGTGCCTTCCAGAGCAAAATGACCACTAAGGGGCTCCAAGCTCTAGATTACTCATTGGGTCTGATGATTGACCTTCCGAATCTATGTTTTGAGCATGGATTCTGTAGCAGAATGATCTATACTGCTGCCTTTGGTACCTCATATATCTAACATTGATTCTGTTCTCTTATAGGGGACACACACTAATCAAAACTTTTTGTCTGGTCAGAATCTCCTTATCCTTCCTGTTCTTAGGGATCTTCCACTCATTGCATTATGGTAGGTGAAACTGACTTGCATTTAGAAAGTGAAGAATTGTACTTGCACTGCTGGGCCATTTTACCAATAATATCCACCTATCCAGACTCCTGAATTTTGGAACCAATGATGCAACAAAGCAGACAGAATGAGAATTTGTACAATCCTGGAACCACAGCAACACCATCAGACACTTTCTACAGTTGGCAAAGGCAGGGGTTCCCAGGTTGTGTGTCTGGTGCCAGTGCTCAGTGGCATCACCAGGTGAGCTCTAGGCCATGATTTTAGATGCTTCAACCTAAAACCCTTGTGTCTCTGCCTATTATCAAGCCTGCATCTCTGTCAACTCCATGAGCTACACCAGTCAGAGTCTTTTCTGGTACTTGCCATGGATAATCTGACCAGTTCATATATCCAACTCCTAGTTTGGCCAGTTTAGTCTCAAATCCTTTCCAGTTATTTCTTTGACCTTTCTTTTACCTTCATTCAATCCATTTCCAATTTCATTAGTCAAGATATGTTATGACCCTTTACAATTGAGTGATTTTTCCATTAGAAGACTTAGAAGACTGGCTGGGAACCTTATCAATTCTTCCAACATGAGTAGCACTGATGTATTAGTCAGGGTTCTCTAGAGGGACAGAACTAATAGGATATATTTATGAGTTTATTAAATAGTATTGACTCATGTGATCACAAGGTCCCACAATAGGCCATCTGCAAGCTGAGGAGCAAGGAAGCCAATCCGAGTCCCAAGGCTGAAGAACCTGGAGTCTGATGTTCGAGGGCAGGAAGCATCCAGCACAGGGGAAACATGCGGCCTGGAAGGCTAAGCAAGTCTAGCCTTTTCACATTTTTTCTTCCTGCTTTATGTTCGCTGGCAGCTGATTAGATAGTGCCTGTCCAGATTAAGGGTGGGTCTTCCTTCTCCAGCCCACTGACTCAAATACTAAACTCCTTTGGCAAAACCCTCAGAGACACACCCAGGATCAATACTTTGCATCTTTCAATCCAATCAAGTTGACACTCAGTATTAACCATCACAGGCAATAATAGCTAACACTTACAGTGAGTGTACCATTTTCTATGTACTTTCAGTTATTATATCACATATTCTTGAGGAAAATAAATATGGACTATTTACTATAGCTATACCAATTTTACTGATTAGGAAATGTGCCTGAAAGAATGACATAACTGTCCAGTGTGCACAAGCAAGTACGTGGCAGAGATAAAAACCAAATCCAACTCTGTCTGCCTTCAGTGACTGAATGCAAACCATTTCATGCACATCCCTTTTGGGGCCTTGACAAGCTGTTGTACTTCAGCCAGAGTTAACTGGGTCAGGTTATTAAATCAATGACTAGTGAAACATTTCATCTAAGTTTGAAAAGGCCAATAAGAAAAAATCACCTGAATCCAAGAGATTGTTAAATCATATTCTACAATGTTTAAAATATTTTCTCTTCTCTTAGAGACAGAAGAAAAGCTGGAATAATGAACATGTCTTTGTAGTTTCAAAATTCGAGAAATGAGCAATTTAGAGAAAAAAAAAGAATCTCTTGCTCAAGGTGTCAGGGTCTCTCTCAATATTTTCATTGGACAATGTGACTTTGCCAGACCCTGGGGCAGCCTGCTCGCACCAATTTCTGTCAATTCAAAATTGAAAGCTATTCTAATCAGTACATTTTTTGAGTGCCTAAGGAAGTATTATAGGTCAGCAAGTTTAATTCAAAAGATGATTTCTCATTTAAATGATCTGAATGGGAAAAATATATATTTTCCCCCTGTCCAATGGGATCCTGATGAGACAGACACAGAACTATCAGTGGAGAAATTCTTTCCAAGCAGCAAAGACATCTGTGGACCCTTAGTTGTTCCTTTAATGCATTTAATTGTTAAATATT